>NC_051181.1:39724304-39884303 GCF_013339695.2 Rhipicephalus sanguineus | reverse complement strand
ACATCAAATAAACGTTTTATTATCTCTCTAGATGAATTGAGGAGGTACACACGAGTTACAGGACGGACATACCAAATGACGCATAATGTGCACATTCTACTCGTGGGTCTAAAACCAAGAAAAATACTGAGAATGTTGCCGCTCATTCGTTGGGTAGACACTGAGCTTAGGATTCAACACTCGGTGGAGGCCTAAGCCCAAAATCGCCAAAAATTCACCATGTCGCCATTCATAATTTTAGGTAGCCACGGGCCTCTCAAATTCGCCAATTTGGCGAAAAGTAGCCACCATTGGGAACCCTGACGCCAGGACAAACTGTCTCTCTCTCGGACGCTGCTGGGTAAGCACGTATTTCCTTCCGGTCCAACGTCCCCTTTGGGAATCGCTGGACTGTAGCCTGCCTGGTTGCCTCGGCATCCTTGCAAGCGTGTTTACCTCAGTGTTAGCTCCGGTTCGTACGTGAAGCCAAAGAGCGGTGCCTAGTGCTCGTGCGCGGTCGTACCACGCAGAGCCGCACTTGCCGGAGGCCCACGCATACGGAGATTGCCCTAGCTCTCGCGACCAGGCCCAGTGGTCACCGCGAGAGTGCGCAGCATAGCCGCGAGGGACCTTTTTCACGAGCAGCTTGTCAAAGCTCGCCATTGCCAGCTGCGACGTGCTCGCGGCCCCCCTTGGTGTATCGTCCGCGTGGGAAGCCCTTTGCTTCCCCAGGAGCGGACGCTGTACTGTGTGTGTGTTGGGGTGCCGCCGAATGCAAATAAAGTGTTTGTGTGTGTATGTTATCTCGAACACTGTGTTTATGCCGCGCGGCGCTCAACGCCTTCGCTAGCTGAGCGCGTGCGGAGCGGTGCACTAAACGTAAGCAGGCGACGGTAGACGCGGCCCTGTGGCTCGCTAAGCCTGAACCCGCAGTAGTCTTCGGCTCCGGTGAGCATCGAGGCTACCACAACTTTAAAGTCAAGCTTTCGCGAAAGTGTCCAAAAGTTAGTTTAAAGGGGGACTAGATGATTCAACAAACTACGTCCTTTTTTTTACAGTGAAGCTGCATATAGCTAGGACATTCCGACTGGACGCCGAAAAACCCCTAGGGTCCTGTAGGAAGCAGTGCAAAAAGGAAAAGAAAATAAACTCACAGGTTCCCTTATGCATTCGCTTAAGATAACTCGAAGATGAAAACCTTCTTTTTCGTCTCACTCGGTGTATTGATCCTCCCCCGGCCACCTCTCAAAGGCTTCTGCACTAAAGCGGTTTTGTGCACCGCCACCAGGATCGGGGGCATTGCAAGCTTTCTGCACCACGCCTGGTTTTGCACTGCCTCCATGATCGGCGCACCGATCACTGAGGCAGTGCAAAGCGACGATGTCACATGATGACATCATCATGTGACTTCACGGTGTATAACGTCACAGGTTTTAGCGATCGATGATGTCATGACGACGTCATCACGGGATTTTTTTCGCATCACTACTGCTGACACCGCCAACGCCGACGGTCAATTTTCGTGTTTGATGATGCATCTAAGGCTTTCACATTAATATTGCGTATTGAACGCTAACAGCCTGGCCTTGAACGACCTGAGTAATGAGATTCATTATTGGGGGAATTTTGGCATCTAAGCCAACGGTATTGTTATATATTTACCTCTGCTTATTATCTCCTTGTTATGTAAAATACATTATGAAGTACTAACAAAAGGAACTGAAAACCATGTGCTAAGAATACACTACCAATTTTTTTTTTATGCAGTAAGTACAGTCGGTTTGTATAGCCCCCATAGCAAAATAATGCAATGGTGGGACTAAATTTCAAAAAATCTTTTCTTGACTAAAACAAAAACTACTTCGATTAAACTTTCTTTGGACAAAGTTATGATTCCCAATCGTATGCACTTTTCTGCTTATTTTTTCTTGGACCACCTTAGGGTGCTACAGACTTCTCAACATAGGCCAATGTAGCGTTTTTCCAAGTTCAGGATTTCATTTTAGAGCCTGTGTGCCGCACACATGCAAAACAAAAATTTTAGAAGATAGCATGTGTTATGGAGAGTTTCATAAAAATAATTGATGTATTTGGTCTCAAATCGTCTTTTGTAAAAAAATTCCTGAAAATGCTGCAATTTACTCAACTTTGCCTACGTGCTAAGGAGTGAAAAATATAAAGCTACTAAAGCAACTGTCCCATAATAATAGCGCGATGCTCTAAAAACACGAAGAAGCAAGTGTCGAATGAATGCATGAAACGGTCCATTTATAGTGAATTTTTCTTTCGTACCTCGTTTTCCACCACTTTGAGAAGTTCAATGGCGCTCACTTGCTCGAAAAATTGTTGCCGCTCGAAATATTTTGCGAAAATGCAGTAGAACTGATATCTATATGCGCATAATTTTCTCAGATTTTTTCAGAGAAATTGATTTTTGTTGAGCGCCCCGGATGGGACAGTTGGCGTGGAATGAACCGCGTATATTCCGGTTTTTACAGTACGTAAACAAATGAGATTAATACACAACTTACATGTCTGTGCAGCGGCATCTTTTACGTCACGTCGGAGGTCTCCTGAAACAAAAGCAACCATAAAGTAAGTAACAGCTCACATATGCATAAACCCATCAATCACATTACAGTTATGTCAAAAACATTTGTCAATATGCAGCTTACTGGTCTATGCTACAGAAGTCTTGGCTTCATTTTGAAGAACACCCATTTTGAATACAGCAAACATGAATGAAGAATTATATTACATCTATTCATATACCTACCGTATTTTCTGGTGTATAAGACTCATATTATTCCAATATTTTCACTTGTGCATCTTACATACAGAAAAAGTAATGCTATTTTACAAGACCGATATGTCCATATTTCATTCGCAAGTACGATAGACTGAGCACGACAGCATTCGTAATCTAACCTTGTCATAACAATGAAGCAGGTGTGGTCCTAGACCACACCTGCTTGGTGTAGTCTAAGAGAATAACATTCTATAAATACATCGATGTGGTTATCAGCAGACGTGGT
Organism: Rhipicephalus sanguineus; assembly: GCF_013339695.2. Taxonomy (NCBI): domain Eukaryota; kingdom Metazoa; phylum Arthropoda; class Arachnida; order Ixodida; family Ixodidae; genus Rhipicephalus; species Rhipicephalus sanguineus. The sequence goes on along the minus strand of NC_051181.1, from coordinate 39,881,289 downwards.
AGACAAACGCTGCGGCGTATATTAGTGCCTGAATGCTAAAGAGTCGCACTGTCCCTAATGCATTCCCCTAAGACAACTCCAAGGCAAAAGCCAGGTGCTGTTTTTATTCTCGATTGATGTATTGATCCTCCCCCTCCCCCTCTAGCAAGCTTTCTGCACGTCACCTGGTTTTGCACTACCTCCATGATCAGCGCACCGATCACGAAAGCAGCGCAAAGCGACGATGTCAGGTGATGACGTCATAATCTATGACGTCATGATGTCATCATCACGTGACATCTTTTTCATGAATCGTTTGACACCGCGGACAGTCAATTTTTGCATTTGATGGAGCATCTAAGGCTTTCGCATTAATATTGTCCTGGATACCAAACTGTCCTCCCCCACGTCACCTTTGTGCTGTGCGTGAAACATCTTCACTGATCTTCCACTTCGCAGAATAGAATATGGCTCAAGTTTTTTTCTTTTTATCCTGATAGCAATTATATATGAACACTCTCAACGGGTTTATGCCATCGCCGTTGCTGTCATTTTCCGTATAAACTCCAAACTGATAAGAACACCCTGTGCATTCTACACGTGGGTAAAAGCTCGCGAGCGCTGACGATTTAACGCGGCTGAAGCGGAGATTAAACAAGCCAGCCGTCTCCGTCACACGGAGAGCGTATGCGATAACGCATTCCCATGTGTGGGCCTGCCATCGATTGCTTATCAAACAAAGAGGAAACGTCTCGCCCGTCTTTCATAAGGAGCATGAAGGGATGCGTTAGGGGGAGGGGGGGTGACTGCGTCGCTGGCGCGCGCACCTCAAGGCATCAGGAGACGTCTCATAAAGTTGCCGTGTTCTCCACGCTAGCTTTGCATTCAGAGAATTGACAGTACGAAAACTGGTTCAGTTCCTGGAGCGATCATACTCCCTTAAATCAGCGTTTTGTTGAGAATTGCGAGATCGAGTCCAAAAGGATTCGCTGCTAGCCTTACTTCGTATAACAAAACATCTAATTTGTATTAATGAGATGACATTTTTAAAAAAGCAAGCAAAAATTTGAACTGGGACCCTAGCACTCGCGAGCTCGAAAGGGCAGGCTCTTTTAGGGGGTATTTACCGCAGAGCGATTACAAACCCAGATGTACTGGTGCAAGGAATTACGAAAAAGCTCTGCTGGATGAAGACCTATGGATAAAGTATGTTTGAAGAAAAGTGTCAATGCATTCTCACCGTTGAGGTGCTCCTCCATAGACGTGCAGCACAGAAAATTCGATATTGTTCCATATATATCTATTGTTAGTGATCCCAGATTTCATTGTCCAGAAACAGAAGTGACAGACATTTTAGCGGCATGCGTGTAATCGTTACTGAACATTGCTTTCATTATGCGCCGTGCGACGCTTGAGACGAGCCATTAGCAGCGCGTTTCTGGAACAGACGACATTCGCCGATGAATCCCTGCCACACTTTCATGCTGCCGATTCGCCTAGACGTCACGAGTCTCTGCGGAGAGCGCGTTTTGCCGTGGAGCCGACTTGCAGAAACGAAGTCGCGTAAGCACTGTGCATAGCGTCATGGCTTACTTGGGACACTGGGCCAGCTAATTCAGCAGAATATTTCTTGGCCCGTGGCTGTAACATTGACGGCCCCAAGCTCAAGCTGCACATGTTATGACGTGCCGGCGGTAAGACTGCTGGTGATAGACGCCCCCAAATCCCAATACTCTGGTGCAGTTTGGTGCAATTTTCGCCGATATTATCAGAATGGCGCAGTAAATCCAATTTGCCGCACTTTGGCGCAGTTGGCACAGAGTGGAATCACTGTATTCAATGCTGTGCGTGACTACGCATTTCGCAATGAATTTACTTTGCGTGCATCGTCGCGTTTTATTATGTTGACAGAGTTAAAAACAGATGAGTCTTGAACAGAGGTACGTCATATAATTTTTTCCCGGGAAAGTAAAAAAAATGTAGGGGGTGAGTCTTATACAAAGGTGCGACTTGGATACTGGAAAATACGGAATATCATGTAGTTATGTTAAAAATTTAAAAAAAAACGCATTAGTCATTATAAAATTTACTTGTCTGTGCAACGGCATCTTTGGCTCCTGAAATAATATATCAACCATGAAGTAAGAATTACTTATACCACATTTATGAATCCAAGCACGTCTATCATAGTGCAGTTATATTAACAAAATATAGAACTTGTCTATACAAAGGCATCCTTGGCTTTACGTTGAGTATTTATTCATGTGATTTGCATACATAGATACACCAGATACACCATAGATGACTAGGGCCTTCGAAATATTTTGCATCTGTAGGTTGAAATAGAATGGGGACTACAGTACTCAAGGTGATACCTGATCACCTCCTTTTAAATAAAATTGAGACATAATGACTAAACAATTTGGAAGCGAACACCACGATTACAGCTAAAGATGTAATGAAACGGATAAACCTGTGATCACAACATCAGCCTCGGCACCAAAAAGAACGTAAACAGTTTTAAAGCTTAAGCGCAATTCACGCAAACCAACACTTTCGTCTTTTATTCATGAAGCTGAACGCAGTCGTAGTTCCCACGTTCAGTAATTACTAGATGATGACAGGAACTGATTAATACAATGCAACTGAGTTAGTAACAGTGGAGTCTTCAGAAAAATCGCCTTCATCTGGTAATCAATATAGCGTCAGTACCGCAAAAGCTTGAGCTGCATGCGCCTTGGTAATTTATTGAAAGAACAAAATTGGCTTTAGCTATTCAAGAGTGTTGTGCTTTGGGGTTCTCCCGTCGGTTCTGGTTATTCAAAAACTATTCGAAAAATATTCGGCACTTTGAATATGTACTACTGGATTCGAGTACCGAATCGAATAGAATGCTACTCTGATTTGTTATTCGAAATTTTCGAATATTCAGCCACTCATAGTCATTTGTATTAAGGCTTACCAAGTACTAGTTGCAAATTGACAAAGCTGCCCCATTGCATAAGTTTTACACACTGACGGTCCATAAATTCGTGACACGTTCAGCATGAAATCAATGAATGACACTATCAACACTAAGCTTCAGTGCACTTTTCAACCGCAGCGGTTTAAGCATATTACAGTCGAAGTAAAATACTGCAAAGGTTTTGTGAAAGACACTACAAAGTGATAGGTTGCTCAAACACTCAGTTAATGAAAAATTTGGAAAGTTTATGTAGTAGAGACACTGAAAAGAGACACTTATCAAGCCACAGCAACAACAATCTCTCACAGACAAAAATATTTGCATAAAGCAACATTCACGTAAAGGCTGCTTGAACGATCGCTGCCATTATCCATCAGTTGCACGAGTGAATTGAACTGCTGCAAGCAGGTCCATACTATTGACAAGCTCAAGAAATTTGGCTCTTGGAGACTTTACAACACACATGCCCTAAAGGCAGCACGAACAAAATTGGAGACAGATTTGTAAACCTTGCGTTCCAAGTTTCTTACAAAAATCTGTGAGGTTTTAAAGATAATACTTTTTCTGAAGGTCAGTGGAATTCAGCTTTCTTTCAAATGCAACATATTGATTATCAAATCAGTTCAGTGGTTGTCCTGTGCAAATTGTGTGTGGGTGCTTTGAGAAACATCCGAGCATTTCTTCACTTTGCATGGATCGGATTAAACGAATCTGGCTTGGCCTCCCAGTTGATCATGTCTCCTTAACACTTGTGCTAGCCTTGATAGTCATTTGCTTGGCAAAACAGGGGTCATGTTTCCTTTTGTGCTGAAGCCTTCATGTTGGTGTGTCTTGTTTAGGCATAGGAATTTAAACTTGCTTGGTCGAGTTTTTGTAGCCTGTAAAAGGAATCAGTTTCTTCCTTCTCTTTAGTGTTCCTAATACTACCATATCATACGCATCAAATATAACAATCAACTTGAACCAGAACCATCGATTTCTCTTTTTCGAAGACTTGTTATGAATATTCCTGAATACCGGAATTAAGTGCTCGACCGGATCTGCTTTGAAGAGAACGAAGACTGTTACTCTGTGTTCGTGCCACTAATCACGAAGCGAGGATTGGCCAGTTTCGTGGATAACACAATGCCAAGCGGACCCGCGAGGGGGCTGGGACTACGTGCAGGCTCTATAGATCGGGTGCTTTTACCACAATTAATTTATTTATTTATTTATTTATTTATTTATTTATTTATTTATTTATTTATTTATTTATTTATTTATATGCATATGCCGCAAATATAACTGTGGGCTTTAGCATATAAAAATATGTGCTCGACTATGGAACTGCTTTTGTTGCAGGACAGAACGAGCGTAATTAGACGCATGTGGCTAGAATGTGTGGTACAAGAAACGGGCTAAAAGATTTAGCTTACGTTGTACCTTACCACGGAAGAGCTGTACGCGGGTGTCTGCAAAGCTATCGCTGTCGACAGGAAGCACGATCTGTTTAACACGACAAGTGGTTGATTCAGAGCACACTGCCATATGAGGGACGTATACATCTGTGCCTATACGTCAATATTTTGGGGACACCTGAGTTGCAAAGGATTGAGAGAATTATGGGTACTGCCCCATTGGAAGCTTTATACGAATGCGTGGTATTCCAACCCAATGGACAGACGCAGGGTGCTGCTGGAGCCAATGCATGTACGTAATCTTCTACATCTCATCAAAAGCACCCGCAGTAATCGCTCAAACGAATCTTGCGAGTTTTATTCAAGTACTCCGTTAATTTCTGATAAAGAAAAATGTCTGAACAGAATTATGAAGTGATCCTACGAGAAAGTAGTTCCCTTTAATTTAATTTTTATAGAAATGCGCCTTGAGAGGGCATCAGTGTAATATTTTGGGCCACGTTTTGATTTGACGCCCTTTTGAACACTATATTTCTGTGCAGATTTCCGACATTTCTAAGCATGCTTATAGGGCCCCTTCACGACTCCGAATTCAAAGAGGGGAGAGTGGTTTCTTTGCCGTCTCCAATAAAGTTGTGTTCAATTCAATTACTTTCTGGCCTTCACTAAACTTCCCACCATTTGCTATGTCCTCCTCGACGCTTATTTCGTCATAGAACACGTGGACAATGTGAGCACTATATTGTCGAGCCTGTGAGTATTTCACGCTTTTCGGCTACACGCTCACGCACATTCCAAAACGCGCAACACGCTCAGACAAGGGAGAACGGGTGTGCGACTGAATCACAAAGCCGGGTATAGGAGACAATTCCTAACTGATATCCCTCGTATGTGAACCAATAAAGAGCTTGCTTCCTCGTGACGTCACGTCAACAGATTGCTGGCGTCACGCATTCTGCCGTAGAAACGGGAAACGCGAGTACAGAATATTGCGCTTGTTCTTTGTATTTTCAAAGGTTGTTTTCCAGCTCTAAATAATTTTTGGCCATTTATGAAACCTATTATAGAATGTTCAGTGTTCTTTACCATGACTTCCAATGTTTGACCACATTCAATCATGGTTGACGAACAAGTAGGCCTACATGACCGGAGAAATTGTGAGTGTAATTTATTTTGGTTTTGCCCCTGATGATATAAATGTAATATGTTATAGCGATATAGTTTCCCGGCTTTAACAGTATCGCTATAAGTATATTATCCTCTATACGGGAGAGCGCTACGCTGTCCCTAGAAGTATAGTATACGGACAAACCGGCTGTAACTGCGATAACAGTCGCGCAGTGGTCTTGCCGAAGCCAAATTACTGGCCGCCGAAGCTTTTTTCACATTTAACACGCCCATAGCAACCGCTGTAGGAAAACTGGCGAGTTCTTACCATGAACTTGGTTAACCTCTTATCAGAAAGTGCCACGATATTCGTGTCTTTCCGCCATGAAGAAAAGCCTATTTTTTATTTATCAGAAGAGCGTCTTCGGATAGCAATAATGCTGTATTACGGGTTACGTTCTGCGGTAATGCAATTTCGAAAATCTTATTTATCTATAACTTGACGCGCTGTCCACACCGTGAATGGGTCCCTTCGAGGATGACGACACCAGACTGCATGTACAAGGTTACAACAAGAAGGATGAAAAAGAAAACATTCTTTTTAAGCTCCTTGTTTAAAATCCTAAAGCGACTGTGTGCCGCCCTTCATCGCTTTCCTGTTTTGTATCGCAATAGTAAGCGTACCGTATGAAGGGTACATCCTTGCAACGGATTCTCAGGAATGAGTTGAAATTTTTAAAACAGAATTTTTCGATCTGCGTTTGGTCCTCTTCTATTACTGTGGCGACGCCCACAACACTGATTGTTGGACGCGATGAGGATAAATGCGAAAGTCGTAGTGCCGCTGAAAGTCGAAAACTGAAACCACATGCAGTTTTTGAAGGCTTCATTAGATTTTGCTTAATGATAAAACAAATACCATAGTGGTCGTTTAAAGCATGCAAACTGTCAAAGTATTATTGCCACAGTCTTTCCAGCCTTGTTTTCTCAGCCAGAAAATCCACCCCAGTAGAGCGGAAAACCTGGTATGTTCCAGTAACACTGGTACGCCGGCGTGGTGAATAAAACTCGAGCGGTTCCACGCATGCCAAACTGGCAACTAAAACGAACAAGATGCGGGCTTCCCCCAAGAACACAAGGTCCCTGTTGTTCTTCACTTTGATTACGTGCTTCGGTGTTCCGTGTTGCATATGCGACATGATAGAACCAACACGGCCACGTTGTGTAGAGGAACCTGAAGGCAAAAGCTTCTTCAGTGTAGAATCTCGGTGGATACTGGTATGCACTTTACGCATGAGGACTCACGGTCATGGTGCGAAAATTCTCTGAAATTAGTGGCGCTGCTCTTCGCCCAAGTCGTCTTGTTTCTTTTTTGTTAGGGGCGAAGCTCCTTATGCCGCTGGTCTGTCCATCCTCCGTTTGTAGGTTGGTTTGTTTGTAGTAGCCACCTCTACTTCGTGAGAAGCGCGCGTTCTGGTATGCAGTAGAAGAAGACGACGACGTTGACGAGTGAGACTCTCGTGCGTTTTCGCCTGTGTGGCGTTCTTTCTTCTTTACTGCGCGCGTTCTGGTATGCAGTAAAAGAAGAAGACGACGTTGACGAGTGAGACTCTCGTGCATGTTCGCCTATGGGGGCGATCGGAGATCTCTGTTCTGCGCCGTTCGTTCGCGTTCGTTCTGATGAGCGCACGCGATTGGCTGAAGCCAGATAATTCTTGCCACTATAAGGGGCGTGGCCATTTCTTTTTTTTTTTTGCTTCATGTTTTCTTTTTTGGTGACGTCATGCTGCGTCATACCGAGCATGTCGTCTGCTACAGACGAACGGAGAGCGAGACCGTTCGCGCGCGTTCTCTCGAGCGAAAGCGGCTTCGCACGGCGTTGGCGGCTGCCGCAAAAGCTGAGAAAATGGCGCTTGCAACGGCTGCTTCTCTTGCTACGTTGGCGTTTCTCGAAGCAGATGCAGAACGGTAGGAGGTGCGAAATGCGTTTGAAGAGATGAGCGAGTGTGAATTCAGGCGTCGCTTTCGTTTCACGAAACGTGCTGTGCGTTGGTTGTGCGACGAACTCGACCCCGTCATCGGGTGCCAACGAACCAGTGGGATTTAAACAGAGCGGAAGGTGTTGTGCGCGCTGAGATTTTTTTGCGATCGGATGCTTCCAGCGAGCTGTCGGCAGCGAGGAATTCATCGGCCTGTCGCAGTCGTCCGTCAGGAACATGCCATTACTGTCGTTCGCGGGCAAGAACGGTGGGTGGCCTTTTCCGGAGACCACAGACTCGAAGAGCGAACAAAGGCGGCGTTCGCGCGGCTCGGGCGGATTCCCGTTGTGGTCGGGTGCGTGGATGGTACGCTCATCATCATCCAGAAGCCCCATGGCCTGAGCTCCGCGGACACGACGCATTACATGTCGCGGAACGGATTCTGCGCATTCAACACCATGATCGTATTATTCATGCATTCTATGCGTAGCGAATTGTTTCATTTATATTGCTTAAACTTTCCGCTTTACTGAGGCTGTTGCAACTGAGTATAGTGGGAGCGATATTTTCGATCTATCCAGAACGGGAATTGGTTCGTTTCAGGGCACTTCGCTTAGGATAAGCGATGAAATCATGCGACGCGGAGTACACTTTGGTTCAGCGGCCTGCACAGTGCATAATATTACCGTTGCTCGTTCGCCATGTGTACCCGAAGCTTGATTCTTGATTTGTATTTGTTGAGATTAGCGCTCCCAGAATGTGCCGTAGTATGTCTTTATTGTTCATTGTCGTGATGGACGTTACATGCATCAATACATGGATGGATGAATAAACTTTATTTCGGTCCCTTGGAACGCGCCCTAGCATGTACATTAAATACGCATTGTTTCATAACCCTTTTCTCGGTCGCAAGTTTTTCGTGTTGTAGATATTTTGTGATACATTGCCTTAAACATACAGCAGTAATTTGGTTAAAAGGCTTTGGTGGCTGGAAGATGGGTTGTTCCAAGCAGTAAACATGCAGACTACTTTTGAGACTGCATTGTCCTCGTGTTAGAACTTATGGTACAAGTCCTACCCTGTCGATGATTTGTTCATAGCTATGTTTCAACAGTCAGTAACAGTGCAGACAGATGTAGTTACATTAACATAATACCCAACATTGTACCCAAGGTCTTTTATGTGCACAATTTTGACTGTATTGAATTCTGCAGACATGTGATGCCGACCTCTGGATGTCAGTCCATGTTTCCTGGGGTCATGTCATGACTCTAGGGTATGGCGGGGGAGCCCTCTCCGTCAGCACCTGGAAGCAAAACTTCGACTTGCTTGGTAAGTGCTGTCAATGCTTGCCACATTCAAGACGTTATCACTACAGCTGTCATGCCGCCCTCGTGCACGAGACTCCAACTATACATTAGAACCGTGGCTCCTGACACCAGTATCCGGACGACCAGCTCGTGGCACCCCTGATAACCACTACAACAGGGCCCACACCGCCATGCGCAATGTTGTGGAGTGGTGCATCACTGTAAGCTTGTGCAGAGCTGCACAAGCATCATTGCTGCTTGTGCAGCCCTGCAAGACATTGCGTTGGCGGCACATGAGCCTGTTCTCGAAGGGGACGACGACGACACCGACGACGCTGAGTTGCTGCCAGCAGCAGCTGAGCTACCACCACCACCATCACCACAACGGGTGCCAGCAGCAGCGCAACCGTGTAGTGAACCTGTTTCGAGAACCACAGGGCCTGCATGCTTGAGCAGCTGCGCAGAGTACGCCGCCGCCTGCAACGACCTCGGCAGCATTGTGTCGTGCGTGTTTGTCTTTGTTCATTGTGTTTGTCACTGGCCTGAACAAAAGGCTGTTTTTTTACACTTCAAATGTTTGCTACACATATCAACGAAACAGCGTTCTCCTATCAATGAATAACCCCCTTGAATAGGTCGGCAAAAAATGTGAAGCTCACCCTGACTCACTCGTGAAATATATTTTGCTCTTGGGGCTCACTCGAACTCAGACTCACCAAAATTTTCCTCAAGCGGATTCACTCGGACTCAGGCTCACTAAAATGTTTTCACCCGGACTGAAACTCACCAAAGTATTACTCACCTGGACTCACAGCTCGATCAGAGTGAGTCGACTCACGAGTGAGTTTGCCGACCTATGCCCCTTTTCACAAAATGCCATGCTGATGAAATACTTCGACCAGGTTTTAAATATGGTGCTTCACACTAAGCACAAGTGAGAGCTCACCTGTGTAACCTGAAAAGGCTGTTGAAAGCAAGTTGTAACCTGAAAAGGCTGCTAAAAAAATGCAAGTTGTTGGTTGCTGATATGTCTTCCTCTATTATTAATTTCTGTTTGTACCCAATTCTGTTGTCTAAACACTTCTAAGCAACAGAACACGTGTTCGTCAACTATATTTTGGTCTTGCAATATTTCAAAATTGTTGTGCAACCTAGACCATTCACAAACGCTCTTCTTTTTTTCTAGGATATGTAAAAATCGAGTATTCTACACGTATACACTATAGACATAAAGATACACTACAGTGCACTATGTGCATATACTACAAAATTGCTGAATGCATTACTTCATATGAGATTTTAAAAAAATGACATTGCAAAACATGATTCATAAATGAACCCACACTGTGCTATGCACATGTACTACAAAACTGCTGAATGCATCACCTCGCACGATGAGAATAAAAAGAAAATGACATCGCAGGACACGATTTACCATTGAGCTACACTGTGTGATGTACAATGAAACAGCACATCAGTGCTTCTGATATGCAGAAAGAGAAAATTAAATGAAAAGAAATTGCAGGGCACCATTGAAGCAAACCAGCGTATCACAGCTCGTGATGTGAACAAAAATAAATCTACATATATGTACAACTAGTATTTACAAATCACTGTGCAGGAGGCTTCTGCTGCAATGAGAGCCCGGGTGAGGGTACCAACGCCTTGCAGCTCGTGGACCACGTCACCGAGAAGTTGAACCTGGCAGTCGGCAGCTTTCCAATATCTGGCCCTGCCGCCTGGTGTTCGCGGCTAGTAACTCCAGCGCCTCGGCCTGCCGGTTGCCCACATCTCGCAGCTGTGGCATGAGCTGGAAACCAAGAAATGTGTTGCCATTATCACCTATGAATTTCCTGCTACCGACTCTTCGTTGGAAGCTTCTGTTCGTGAAGAGTTTCAGTGTGTGCAACAATTTCCTCTCTGTTGAAAATCCATTGACCTACAGGCATTCATGAATGGTGCTTAGTTCACCGCACAACCAATGCACTTCGTTTGGACAGACCAAAGCGGTGTCGGAATTCATTTTCGCTCATCTCATCAAACGCATCTCACACCTCTAACCACCTCTGCACGAGAAGCAACCAAGCAGCCCTTTTCAGGGCTACACAATCGTTTGCCCGGCTTTACGCGATGACTGACACAATCTCCTTCCGAAACCCTAGCTGCTGCAGTATGCATAACGTACAGCAAGCAGGTGTAACACAGGTGCAAACATGTGCATTTGTGTATGATGGCTAAGTTAAGTTATATAACGAGCATGCTTTTAAATGCGAAGCATTCCTTTGGGAACCTTTGGCACTTTGAGCGTTTCTATCTATCTATCTATCTATCTATCTATCTATCTATCTATCTATCTATCTATCTATCTATCTATCTATCTATCCGCCTACGTCTGGGTGATCTCATGATCGCCTCCTTAACTTGGTATAGACCAAAATTAGCATGGGAGGGTAAGAGGATTTGACGAATATGACTGTCGGGTCATGACATGAATAACATGAGAATCCTGACGAGTACGTCGTCAAACCCTTTCCTCCAGACACGTGTGGCACATACCCGTTTACCATGGGCCGCGGTGTACGGGTATGCGCCACAGGCGATTGACAGTTTATGCCCAGGAACGGCGAGAACACACATTGGTAACTTAAAAGCGAGAGCGTTAAGAAAAAACCTACATCGGCAGCGTTGACCCGATAAATGGAAAGAATGAAAATGAGCATCCCAGCATTAATCGAACCCAGGCATTCTGCGTGGCAATCAGGTATTCTACCACAGAGCCACGCCAGGTCTTTAAAGTGGTTTGGAAAAGCAGCCTATGCAGGCGTAATATCTGTGCAACGTCAATTGTGGTTATGGTACTAGCTATCTAATTTTGCAAGAAAGCAATAAACACTAGATGATACTCCTACGATGTGTACTCCTACGATACAGGCGTCATATCAGATTAACGTCTGCGGTTCCAGTGCTGGCTCCGCATTTATAGCAGTGTAATCAACATTACATTTGTATTCCTATAATTCAGCAAGCTATATTGAGGCATTGCTCGACCCCGGAGGAATACATTAACGAAGGTTACGTATGATATTCACGTCATCGCACCGTAAAGTGAAACTAGTCCGCCATAACGACGCAGTGTCCTCTTCATTTCTTACGAGGCTGGGCGATGGCCTCATGCTGACCGAGGTTGATGCCAGAGTGATTGACAGGCGCTTTGTAGACTAGGCTACGTAGGCCACATACGCCCAAGTAGCCTACGAATACGACAAGCGCTATCCACTGATGTTGGTCTACGTAGCACTATTCAGGCCTACCAGCCTCGGCGGTCTACAACTCACCAACGAGAAGTGTGACTTCAGGTTCCGACATGTCGCCGTATCTATCGACAGACAATTATTCGAAGAAATGACCGAGCCCCGTTTCCAAAAGCTGTTTCCAACAACTTCACTACACATGGAACCCTCGTCACCGCGATCACGACCGGATCCGATAACAAGTCATGACCAGCTGCTGGTGCTCAGTGATCACGGTGATGATGACCTTGTGCAAGAACTGTCAAGAACTTCTTCCACGCATGCGCACGGGTTCGTGAAACGTACGTGCGTTCTCTATCATAAGGGACAAGTATAAGCACTACGTATCAGTATACCGCTTCTGGGGTTCGTGATACCCACGTTGCCGTTGGCAGTGTTACCCAACTGTCAACAACTGGTTATATAACATATATGCGGCTCTTCAACATATATGTATCTTTAGCGTCGTTTAAAAAAATTACGCCACAGTCACCTTCCCCCACATGCTTCGCATAGCATCGACTCCCACGGTACGTGGGATCTGCCGAATTTTTTAACAGTATATTTAGCAATAGCACATTTTCAGTTTCACTCTTGAAGCAAGTGACAAAATAGGGAAACATATCAAGATGTTCAACATTCTTCTACTGCAACTTCTTTGCTACATTTCACCATAACTGCAAGGCAGGACACCTCTTTATTCCATCTGACAGTTATGCAAACAACTAGCTCCTGCAACCGTTTGCCAAATTTTTTTCTGTGCAACTTTTTGTCTTTATGCCCACAGATGTCATCTATGTACAAACATATGCCCGCACGCATGAGCATCACCTGTGAGCATGTCATACCATCTACAGCTAATCAAAAACATCAGCGAAACTTACGAGTTGTGGCACGGGGAAGGTCCTGGGTCACATCCTCTTCAGCCACACCAGCAGCAGCTGGAGCAGGGCTCACCTGTTAGTAGTAAGAAGTTTCTTGATTGACACTTGAGTGCAATAAGAAGTATGGAGTGCAAGATGTGAAAGTTCACCTGCAAGCCGCGGAAGTTTTTCCCGACCAAGAACCTTGGCGGTGCAGGCGACGGAAGTCCCCAGATAGTGCACATGCTTGCAGGCTCTGATCTGGGGGAACCATCTGTAAGCATACGTTAAAAAAAAACTATATCCCAGTCTGCTCCCTACTAATGATAACAGTGCAGCTCCCCAGAGCTACAAACAATAATTCGTAGGGATTATTGTGGCGAATGTGCACTAATGCTGGAAGTGGAATAGCAATGTTTTTTAGAGATGTTTAAACAGTGGCATGCTATGACACACAGACTTCGGAGAGAGGGAGGAGGGAGGCAAACCTACTGGCTACGCACCTCACTCGACTCGAGGGTCTGAGAAATGGCTTGGAAGACGTAGGGTGCTCTAATGAGCTTCGAAATATAGTTCGCGGCTGTTCTTTCGTCATAACCGCAAATGTGGCTGTTTTGCTTTCTGTTCTGAGCGGCGCAACGTGTTAGCACCTCAGCCACCGCGGCGGCCGGGTGATTCACTCGATATTGTTTGAAAAAGTAAAACTGACAGCGCGTAATGGCTCGAAGCAAATGAGCACACTAGTTCGCAGCATACAAGTAACAATGATATTCTAAGCCAGTGCTTACCGATTCAGATCACCCGAACTCCGGGCCTCGCGTACTGTCGACCCGCGCGGTCCCTGTCAAGCACGACGCGGCCGCGGTAACCCGTAATCTGGCCGTCTCCGGTGCCGCTGTAGAGCACAAGCGGGACGTGTAAGATGACCGACCACCTCTGCTGCTCTCGGAGTTTGGCAAGGCTGTGGTGTTACGCGCAGGGACTTCGTTCAAAAGCGCTACTAGCTCCTGCCACATGTCGTCCCGGTCCTCCCTCGTGAACGACGGCTCCAGCGGGCACGACAGCGTCGCGATCTGTGGGTGCTCTTTCACAAAAGCCAGCAGAAGCTCCTTTTGACGATCCGACACCCGAGAACCAACGCAGACGTTGCGATGGGACGACATTTTGAAACTGCGTCAGCCGCTACTTTTCGCTTTCTTTTTCGCGTGCGCGACACCATCTAGCGACGACGTCAAAAAAAGCTAACATTATTAAATATCATTACTCAAAGCTGTTGCTGTTTGAAAGAGTGTTTCAGCTTGAGAAGCAAAAGCAATAATTTTCTGTAAAGTAATTATATTTATTAAAAGGCGAGAAGCGCTTCACAGTCCCCGTGCCGATGTCACAGGATGCGCGTCTACTTCCGGAAAGCTCTCCGCTTCACGATTGGCTGTCCTCTTCCTCTCGGCGGGAGAGCTGCGCCTCCTCTCACTTTTGTGACGTAGGCACCGCAGAACGAACGCGAACGAACAGAGATCTCCGATCGCCCCCTAGTGGCGTTCTTTCTTCTTTACTGCGCGCGTTCTGGTATGCAGTAGAAGAAGAAGACGACGTTGACGAGTGACACTCTCGTGCGTGTTCACCTGTGTGGCGTTCTTTCTTCTTTACTGCGCGCGTTCTGGTATGCAGTAGAAGAAGAAGACGACGTTGACGAGTGACTCTCGTGCGTGTTCGCCTGTGTGGCATTCTTTCTTCTTTACTGCGCGCGTTCTGGTATGCAGTAGAAGAAGAAGACGACGTTGACGAGTGAGACTCTCGTGCGCGTTCGCCTGTGTGGCATTCTTTCTTCTTTACTGCGCGCGTTCGGGTATGCAGTAGAAGAAGACGATGTTGACGAGTGACTCTCGTGCGTGTTCGCCTATGTGGCGTTCTTTCTTCTTTACTGCGCGCGTTCTGGTATGCAGTAGAAGAAGAAGACGACGTTGACGAGTGACTCTCGTGCGTGTTCGCCTGTGTGGCATTCTTCTTTACTGCGCGCGTTCTGGTATGCACTAGAAGAAGAAGACGACGTTGACGAGTGACTTTCGTGCGTGTTCGCCTGTGTGGCATTCTTTCTTCTTTACTGCGCGCGTTCGGGTATGCAGTAGATGAAGAAGACGACGTTGACGAGTGACTCTCGTGCGTGTTCGCCTGTGTGGCATTTCTTCTTCTTTACTGCGCGCGTTCTGGTATGCTGTAGAAGAAGAAGACGACGTTGACGAGTGACACTCTCGTGCGTGTTCGCCTATGTGGCGTTCTTTCTTCTTTACTACGTCTCGTGGTGGACACCCACAAGGCTCATATCTCTTCACTTCCTCACATTCCATTATCAAAGCATGCTAACGCAGTGAGCCACTCATTTGGCAACATTACAGCCACGATTCGGGAGTCTGGCTTCCGAACGCATCATATGACAGGGAAGTTCGCGAATCATTTTTCATCTTTAAGTTCAATACAATCGCAGGCGGTTTGAATGAGAGTGCGGGGAAACTTAATGTCTTGAATCAGTGACCGCTGTAGATCTTATTACTTATACCACCTGTAATCCTTGTGCACGTGTCGTGACTAGTGAATTGATTGCTTGTAAGATGTGATACGGGGCCCCAATACATATTTCATGTCTGATTGTTGCACTTGCTTTTATAATGTTTCCGCTCACGTGATCATTGCAAGCGAAACGTATGCGCTTATATGCTGTAGCCCCACTGTCACTTCTGTTATTCTGACGAAGGCCGGTCCCACGGCCGAAACGTAAAGAAACCATTCTGTTTTTCGACGAGTGTCTTCTTTTCATTCACACACACACACACACACACACACACACACACACACACACACACACACACACACACACACACACACACATATACATATATATATATATATATATATATATATATATATATATATATATATATATATATATATGCACATAAGGCCGGCCTCTGGCCGAAACTGTCGAAATAAAAACTTCTGTTGTTACTGTTCTCACGGAGGATCTTCACTGTTTTTGATAACACCGCGTTTGAAACATTTGGCTACAAGTTTACCGATAAGACTAAATGGCGTATCTACTGTGGTTACTGGTTACTTTTAGCTTGAGTTTTGGCTCATTTTCGTATCTACACCACGGCGACCCTTTCCTGTGTCATTGCCCTCTGTCCAGCTTCCAGAGCAGTGTTTGCGCGCCTCGACGACCAGCCGTGTTCTGAGCAATCCATTATGAAATACCGGAACGCTGGAGCTTCACGACAGAAAGCGAGGAAGGCGCTACTGAAATTTTTGCGAGAGACCCGCCTTGTTGAACAATTATGGCACTCTGTTGTTTGTGTGTTTCTACTGATCCCCTTCCCTCTCTCATCCTTCTCTCCTTTGCTTTTCTATGCCTTCTTACCCCTTTTCCAGGGCAGGGTAGGAAACCGGATATTTATGTTCCGGTTAGCCTTCCTGCCTTCCCGATTTACATTTATCTCTCTCTCCAATATAACGCTTAACCTGAACCCTAATCATCAATTTCTCTTTTTTAGAAAATGTTTTTATGAATATTCGCAGATCCTGAAGAAATCCGTGCTCGACCGGATATGCTTGGAAGAGAGACAGGACTGTCACATTCATTTATATCGAGGGTCTCGTTCCGGCAGACTTGATGCCTTCAGGTAACATGCGAGGGCTCAATGGTCAGGTGTCCGCTCGTTGAAGGTCCATGCGCTACGTGACGCCATCTGGCAAAAAGAGTGCCCCACACTCGCCGTCATGGATACGAGCGGTGCTGAGTAACACTCCCAGGTTTCATGTACATAAATATCCGATGATGTGGGCGAGCTGGCGACCGCCGCGCTAGCTGAATTGCTGAGAGCATCGGGCGCGTCATCCCAAAGTTGCAGGTTCGATCCCTGCCGGCGGGAAGTTGTCTTTTCGGCCACTTTACTTTGTTCACATCTCTATCACAATTGCTACAATATACTTAAAACAATACAATTTACGCCCCATATACCTTCATTGGCTTCATTATCTGCTGGCATTCATTACGGTTGTGTGAAACAAAGAAACCAGCCCTCAAAATTCCCTTCCTTCACTCTGTGCTCGTGCCACTTATAAGGAAATCGTCAGTGGGCAGTTTCGTCATGACTGTGCAATTCTAGAAGGATCAGTGGCAAGGCTAGAACTAGGTGCAAACACTCCGCTCATATTAACCTTTTCCCTACCGATGACGAGCTGGGCTTGTCCACAGTGAAGCAAGCAGTTGGATTCGTCGCAGTTAAGCTACACTGATTCCTTTTGGTGTTTTCTGTTAGGCTTGAAAAGATCGCGCAGTATCATAATTAAAAACGCGCTCAAAGCAGCCATTTTTGTCGAGAAAGGACATGATTCACGTAACCGGAATTAGAAAATGGCGTCCTCCTTTGTGCGCGAACAACGCGCGCGTGCCGCCATCAGTTCGGTTCAGCAGTGAAATAACAAAGATGCGCTAGCATAGTTTCTCTAAAACATCGTACTCGACGACGACCGCGTCTCGACGTATCGCAAGTGGACGTCGTTAGATGTGAGCAGACGCGCAGTGGCACGTCCGAGGTTTGTTGTCACGGACTCGCTTGTCCCTGCGCATTATTTTTTAAATTTCTGGGAGATATCTTTTGCACCGGAAAATGAAGAGGTTAGTGCAATTTCCGTGGTGTACTCCCGCTTTTTTTTATTTTATTTATATCGATAGGTTGCCCAACGGCATACAGAGTTAAATATATACATGGAGGCCGGTTTCCGCTATATACATCAACAGCGCTCTATGTTGGGGCCCATACAGCAACAAATCATAGTTCGGTGGTCTATTCGGGAGAAGGGATGTTCTCAGGTAGCGCCGTCGTGTCTGGTTCAGGCCAAGGTATGCCCACAACAATTGTTGATGGTAGTCGCGAACGCTTCAGTTGTAAATTATAGGCAAGGGCCCCGAAATAGCCCATGGAGATGTTGTGGGCAGGCATATGTGACCGACGGAGTGAATGCCGCATCCACACCAAGTCTCCGCGATACCACCTCCTCCTCGCGGTTAAGGCCGCCTGGAAGTTTGAACCACTGAAATCAATCATTGTTTAAAGAAAATATGTGTTGGGTGTATCTGGCGAATAAGAGACATTGATTATTGTTTTTAGTTGTTTCAAAACACGTCCAATCAAATGGGGCAAATAAAAATGCGGTATTTTTCTATCGTTTTCAGCGAAAAAAAAACTGGGTAGGGAACGATATAATAATATTATTTATTTATTTACTTATTTATTTATTTACATATTTCCATATGCTGCAGTCCATATCCGGGGCTGTAGCATATGAAGATACGTGCTCATCTATGCAGCTGCGTTTTTCGCAGGAGCGAAAAAACGCATTTAGTAATCTGTGGTGCGATTGCGTAATTTGAGAGAAAGAGTTAAGTAATTCAGCTTACATTCTACCATACCATGGAAAAGCTCTATGCCGGTGTCCGTAAAGCTACCGCAGTTGAATGGAAGCATAATCTATTTAGCACGAAAAGTGAATGATTTATAGCACCTTATTCTAGCAGAGAGGTATGCACCTGTACATGCACATAATTATAAAGGAGACGCTCGTCTTAGAAACGATTTAGAAAACTGCGTGTACTCTACTATAACAAGCTATAAATGGTTGACTATTGAAATTGCGAATCAATCTGCTAGAAGCGTTGAGCGAATTTCTACTGCTGCTCCAACCGTATGTATGCCATCTCGTACCTCCCATGAAAGGCACGCACAGAACTCGCTCTAAGAAACCTTGCGAGTTTTACGCAAGTAATTCGTTAAAGGGGTCATGAAGCACCCCTTGGGCTGATTGAAAAAACACATCCTGCGGAAAGCTGACACGGCTATGAACTGCTCTGCCAAATATTACAGTCGTGCGCGCCGCGTAATGGCCACAAGCGGAGCACGAAGTTGCCGTTTCCCCAGGCACCCTCTTTTCAAACAGAGGCCGGTTCTCACTCTCGTCGGTGGGCGGGGCGTCTGTCCGCTGTACGTCGCAAGAGACATAACATGCTTATTGGCCGATAGCCGACGTAAATCGAGAGCGGCGTTCGGATCAGATGCGCTTCTTGCCGGCGCCGCACTCCTCAGTACACGGTAGCCGCACTCGCGCAAGCGAATCACAGCGGGAGAGCGATCGCGTTTCATGACGCGCGCTGGCGTAACTTCTTTCCCCCATGCCATCCCTCCCTGTCTAGCTTCCAGTGCGCTCGTCGGCACGAGAAAAGAGAGAAAGCGCTGGGAGCGTGCGCCAAACCCCCGTAACTCCGCTGATTCTTGACGGATTCGAGAAATTTTTGTGGCAATCGATTCGGGAGGCAGTACACTCCGATACTGAGGCCATTAGATCATTACTTGGAAAAGTGGTTCATGACCCCTTTAACTTCTGATCAACGAAAATGCCAGGGCAGCAATATTAAGTGATTCTCCGGGAAAAAAGTGCCCAATAATTTAGTTTTGATTAGAAGTGGGGCTTGAGAAAGCAACAACTTAATATCATGTGTCAATTTTAGCTGTAAAAAACTTTGAATATTTTATTTACCGGCCGATTTACAACTTTTATATCGAAGCTTTATAGTGCTAGGACCATGTGGTACATGTAGGGAAAAATTAAGGAGGCAACAGTAGAACCACAATATTCTTTTGGAGCTCGCAGACGAATGTTATAGGGCTGACGCGCTGGAGTTTTGAGTACTGTGGCGGAGCCTGGTGGCGTGCGCCGAAGTTGCTTGGGTAGTCAAAAATGGACGCTGACCGGCGAGTTACGCAGTTCTCAGATGCTTTGAGCGTTTTACTTAATTTTGCGCCTAGTTTTCAGGCTCAAAAAGAGCTTAAAACGTACGCAGGAACTTGTCCGCTGTGCCTGCAGAGTCTGACATGTTTGACGAGCGATCCCTGCTTCAACAAACCGTGCCGAAAGCAGGTGGTCCAGGCGACGGCTCTGAGCAGCGCGCGGTCCCGAAGCGCGGTCGCCGCCATTATTGTTGCGCGGTTAATTGCCTCGAAAGTGGGGGTAAGGATCCTGAAGTGCGGTTTTACTGGTTCCCCTGAAAGCCGTACGAAGTGGAGCGACGGAACCCCTGGATACGTGCCGTCCGGCGCGTGAAGTGAGTACGCGAGCAAAACGTGGTTTGCAACGCAACGTGCTGATTACTTTTCGTACGCGCGTGCACGCGTTTATATATGTACATATTCCCTGTGTGCAGTCCAGACGGCACGCCGTGGCTGCCGACGGCGATCACGAGGATATGCAGCCGGCATTTCGTGGGAAACGAGAAAAGTGATGCCATGAGTCACCCTGCGTACGTGCCTACGATTTTTCCGGCAGCTTACAGCCGGCTGCTTCCAGCGGCCGGCTGTAAACATTGCGCGCCGTCGCTTCTCGATCGCCACCGCACGCTGACAGAATTTGACGAATTCCCTAGAAGCAAATGTTGAAAATTACGACCGTGCATGGGGAAAACGTGTGTTTGCGACTGAATGCGGCAGAAAACGGCACACGGCGCGAATGCGCTCATTCGGGCCGCCGACGGCTAGCCTTCGTCACTGGAACTTTCTTGATTCCGTTTCGTCGTGTAATGCAAATCATTTCGGCTTTCTTAACAGCAATCTTTTCGTTTATGCCCTGTCGTTAATCGCGCGAGCATGCCTCGTAAAACTTAACTCGAGTTCAACGTCGTATGAGATTCGCTGCACTTGCGAGTTGCAGCGCGCCGAAACGGTTCCTTCAACCTCCTGCACGTCATAAACATACTTGACGTTTACGAGCTTCTTGCTTTCACGCAGATTGCTTGGCCTGAAGAACTCAGCCACGCCAGAAATTGGCCGAGATCCAAAGCGCAGCACAACCGACAGCGGCGGCTCCATTGCGCATCTGAGCTTAGTGCTGCATGCGGCCGCCAGTCTGACTACTCGAAACCAAAGAACTTATCGTAGGGGGCGCTTTTTAGCACCGTTTTCGCAGCGCCGCCTGGGCAGCCAGTCAGGCCTATAGGAGACACCTTGGATATAATGTCCGCTTTGTTTTTGTTTCTGCAGTTTGACGCTCGTGTGAGATCAGGGTGTCATCACGTCACTTTAAGAAGTGTCGGCATTCGCGTCAGCGATTCGGCCCAATATGGCGCTCACCTGGAAATTAGTGTCCCCGCTCTGCTTCAGGGGGAGGCGGCACTGATCTTGAGGCACCCTCATTCAGACCTTACACCTCCTTGATTGAGACTAGAGTTACTGTATATGCTACCTTTAGGTAGCAGAGTTGCGCATAGGTCCGCCATCTTGCCCGCCGTGGCATCCACGCTACGCAGGAAAGCCACCTCTCTGGAATGTAGGAGCCGACGCGGCTGCTGTTGTTGCTGCTGTCCTCTAGGCCCAGCGGATCCGTGTACTTTCTCGTTCGTTCATAACGCGTCGCTGGCGCAGTGACTTTCGATTCGAAGAAAAAAAAAGAATAGAAAGCTCGGAGAAACAATAATTTGAGATGGAACAGGTGGAGATGAAACACTTTCGCAAGTAATATTTTTGTTTTAAATGACAAATAGGAAATGTGCGACGGTCATGATTCTGGACCAATTAAATTCAGCGTAATTATTCTTTTCACGCAGTTTTTGATGCAGGGCTTTAAAAGATTAAGTGAATAGCTCGAGAAAACAAGTGCTAAGATTATCACTGTGTTTTACAAATAGCGCAAGCGAACGAGTATTTCGCGTACGGCTAGGTAGGTGTGACATATAATAAACACTCGGTCGTGTTTGAAACTTTTATGCCGCACAGTGCTCGGAATGAATCATAGACCTGTAAGGTTCATATTCACACACATCGCCTCCTTCACACTGTCACTCGCGCAAATTTTTACCGTTTTGTCCCGTTCGATTTTTAGCCAACCTTTGACCAGTGGGAGAGAAGCGATAAATATCCTGTTCGTTATCGCCGGCTTCCGACGTCTCATGCGCAGCAGCCACTTGAGACGGCGACGGAGACAGACTTGCCACATGGAATCGATAAGGCCTTTCCGTGCTATTGTCGGTTCGTGCCATGTTCGTGCAGTGGGGAGCACAGCATCCTGTCATTCGCGTAACTGCGCAACAATGAGTCGGGGCGCTGCGCCGCGCAGACGTTCGCAAAAACGGACAGCAGAAGACACCACCACAACAACGACAAACAATCCGAACTCAGCCGAACCATCTTGCGCTTCGCCGGACGGCTTCATTTGGCTTGATACAGCGGTGGTGGCGCGGCGGTCGCCAGCACCTGCGCGGCCGTGAAGTTGGCTTTCCCTAAAACGGATGCTTTTTGCGCACGTGAGCGCACTGGGCGAATGGTGGCGCGAGCGGCGAGTTCTATCAGAGGCGCAACTCTGGTACCTAAAGGTAGCATATACAGTAACTCTAATTGAGACAGACACGTCGTGACACCTCGTGGCGTCGGAAGAAACGCCGGCTTGGAGGCGTTTTCAAACTTATTGTTAAAAGCGTGCTTTACGACACACTTTTCGCAGGACCTTAGGTTTTGATTCATTATATGACCTACCTCGCGCTGGCAGCCAAGTGAGCGCGTCCGCGCCAGTCCGCGGGCTGCGATTGGTGTAGCCATCTTTCATAGCACGTTATATAGTCTTTATCCAATACGTCTCAACAACCAATCGCGTTTGTCCATTGTATCGTGATGTATGAGATCGCGCTTGCGACGTGTTTCGTTGCTCTTTGGACTTGCCATGGGTCGGACCCCTGTCGTACGTTCCAAAGAAAAGCAGTGGCAGTACGAGGAACATCGTTGCACCCAGAATCGCGAGTGCACGCGTCGCCATTGAGTTAATGTCACAGTCGACATCGGGCAAGTGCATTCAAACGTACGCGTGACAGCTTGCCGTCGGTACTCTTTCCCAGCTTCGTTGGTGTTCCTTCTTTACAAACAGTTGGAAGGGCTCTGAATTTCTTTAAGCATGCTTGAATACATTTCCGGCTACTTATAAAGCCTATGAATCATTACAGATTCAGTGAACCCTATAATTGTATCACCGTGAGATGACATCTTTCCTGGAGTTTACAATACCTTTATTGAAGCATAGTTGTTCAGTCGCTCCGGCTTTTGTTCGCGCCTGCGAACAAACACCGTGAATGTGCAGATCACTAAGTGAGCGCATTGAGGCATGCAAATACGAAGCATCATTATAGAATAATAAACTCTTTTTATTTTGGAATTTAACAGCGGTGCGCTTACCTGTATTTGGTCAAAATGTTTCGAGGTGCCCTACGCAAGGAAACAAACATGGTTGATCCCTCCGTCATAGGAATCGGTATAACACGAAAGTGAAGCGTGTCTTTACAGGATGAGTTTATTCTACATTGATATATGAGAGCTTGCACAATATCTGCTGGTGTTTGGCAGCTACAGCACCGTTGGACGTGTATGTACCCACGTTGATGCCTAGTGGTACATCTCAATCCCAACGACTAAGGCCAAAGATGATGATTTGACATTTGTGGAAGCTGAAGTAGTAATGCACACCTAGGCACTGTAGATACTCAATCTCGCGCAAAAGTGCATCAACATGCTGGTACTCGATATGCCATCATTGAAAGCGTCAGAATATAAGGAGCTACCGAATAATAGGGTAACCTACGCTTGTGCTCATGCGTATACCACATAGCGCCTCAGAAACTCTAGAGGCAAAGTTCGTAGCTTCAGCCGTGATCGGGGGTAGGCGTTACGCTGTGGTATCTCTCGTTGCACCAAAAGCTGAAACTACCCAAGCATTCCATCTCGGCATTTGTTAGCGTCAAGGTGCAGTGCATCACTTCACGATCCCAGACGGCGACGCCGCCTCCCGCCAACAAAGATCAATATTAAAGGCAAAAGGTGCAACAGATTGAAAGAGCGTTTGTGAAGTCTCGTGAATGGGTGTCGGTAGAGCAGCGGCTAAAGCGCCTGGCACCTATCGTCGCGGACCCACTCTTCCTGTCTTTCTTTCTCTCTATTTATTTCTCTTTGTCACTTTGTTCATTCGTCACGGACCAATGCTCGGCGTGAACAGCTCCGCAGTTAAGATGTCTTGCTGACGCGGATGACCTGCGAAGTCGAACCCGCGACTTCTAGGTGCGCGGCGATAGGTGCTGAACGCTCTACCTACTGCTGTACCGACACATCTACACGAGCCTTTACAAACGCGCCTTAAATATCTCGCACCTTATCTGCGAGAGAGACGCCAGCGGTAAGTGCAAAGCCTTCGCGCGTTCACGGCTCAAGGTACGAACTCTGCCTCTCGCGTTCCTGAAGCGCTGTATCGTAGTTTATGCATCAGCCCAAGCATAGATTACCCTATTACTGGTGACTGTACACCTTGCTGTATTTGTTACTTGTCACTGATTGTTAATTGTCAATGATTCGACACCTATCATTTATTTATTTATTCATCTATTTGCTTATTTTTATGCACCGCAGCGCTAATCGTAGGCTGAAGAATATGAAGATATGTACTCAGGAATGGGACTGCTTTTGTAGGGGCGATATGGCGCAGTTAGTCACCAGTGGTTAGATAGTGTGGTTTGAGGAAAAGAGTTAAATGATTTACATAAAGTTGTACCTTACCATGGAAGAGCTGTATGCGGCTGTGGATTAAGCGCATGTGTAAGCGCGCGAAGTAATACGCGCAAACACGCGCACGCACGCACACATATATAATGCATGTGGGTGGCATGTTTACGAGTAATCAAATCATGAGTAGCGCCTGCGCTCCCGCACAACACAAATGCACGACTTTCGTAACTCGTGTGCTGTATATACAATACACATACGTGGATTTTGAGTCTAACACCCGTAATGAACAAGAAACATCTCCATATAATTATCGGAAATAAATTTTAGGGGCTATGCATTGCGTGCGGCATGCGCCAGAACCAAATGCAGCAACGGATCAAGCAGTGGGGTGGCAGTTTCGGCAAGTTGGTGTGGTACTAAAGGCGGAAAAACGACAGCGACCTTAGTCCACGTCCTCCTTTCAGCATTTCACCCCCTTGGGTAATAGTGAAGCAGAGCAAAAAAAAAAAAAAAAGACAGAAGCACGCGCACATTAAATAACGCAAACACAAGGCTTATGTTTGCGTTATTCTTATGTGTGCGTGATTGTGTATTTTCTGCGCTGCTTCATCAATATCGTGTAAATAATAATAATTGTTAGAGTTTAACGTCCCAAAACGACGATATGATTCAGAGACGCCGTAGTGGAAGGCTCCGGAAATTTTGACGACCTGGGGTTCTTTAACGCGCACCCAAATCTGAGTACACGGGCCTCTAGTCATCAATATCGTGGCTCGCCAAGTAGCCCATTATTACATATTAAGCAATTGCAGAAGCCCAAAACGCCCTGTGACAGATGGGTTTTTGTCATAATAGGGGAATTAATCATTGCTGAATTTTCCTGTGATATTGCAAATATTCCCTTTCGTCCAAAGTGACGGCTGAGAACCCCCCCCCCCCCCCCAAAAGGAGAAATACCCTGCACAGAACATTACTGAAACAAGTGAATGATTCGGAGTTGCCTACCAAAGGAAAGACATATGCTGCTGTGCCTATTCAGAGTTATCAAATTGGCGCTTGTCTTACAGACGATTCAGAGAATTGTGGATACTCCATAATGAGAGACTGCAAGCCCACGACACACGATCAGCGAGGGACCGCTACTAGAGCCATAGTACACATGTAATCGACTAGCTCTCATCAAAAGTAACCGCACTTAGCGCTTAACAAACCTTGCGAGTTTTACTCAAGTACTTCGTTAACTAATCATCAAGACAGAGTCCTGGACAGCGTTATATACGTCGTTCCCCATGAAAAAGATCTTTTTAATGCAATTTTTATTATAAGGGGGCCTAGAGAGGGCAACAAAGTCGTTTTCACTGATCAATTTTTGCACTAAAGCACTTTCGACCGTATTGTTTCCGTGAAGATTTCTGACATTCTGAAGCATGCTTAAGGAGGAGGAGGAGAGGTTGAGGAAAGGAAAAGGCGCAGCTTCTGCAACCCTAATTGGGAGCACGGCTCAGCGCCTTGCTTAAGGGCCCCTAAACGACTCCCAGTTCAAAGATGTGAGAGTGGTTTCTTTCTCGCTTTCACTATACCCTTCCTACGGGAGCCATCTCCTCCTCGCCAATAACTTCCACATAAAACACGCGGACAAGGTCAGTACGAAGGGTTGAACCGAACAATGTTTCGCGCTTTTAGGCTGCACTCTGCGATCTCCGCTTGAGCATTTGAAAACGCACAAAACTAAGTGAAAAAAATTGGGCAGATCCCACGTATCGTGCGAATCGGTGTTATGCGAAGCATGCGGCAGGAGGGTGACTGTGACGTAATTTTTGTTACTGAGCGAAACGTTACAAAGCGACGCCAAAGATCTGTATATATTTTATACGCACACATATATGCTGAAGAGCCGCATATGTGTTGTTTAACCAGTTCTTTATAGTTGAGTAACGCTGCCAACTGCAAAGTAGGTATTACTAACACCAGAAGCGGTAAGCTGATATGTAGTGCTTATGCTTGTTTCTAATGATGGATAAGGCACGCACTTTTCACAAACCCGTGTGCATGTGTGGAAGAGCTTCTTGACAGTTCTTGAACAAGGTCATCATCACCATGGTCAGTGATCCCCAGCAGCTGGTCATGACTTGTTATTGTATCCGGTGGTGGTCGCGGTGACGAGGGATCCATGTGTAGTGAAGCATGAGGTATAGTACAGTTGTTGGAAATCGTGGATGCCTCGGCCATTTCGTCGACAAATTGTATGTCGAAGAGCCGGTGACATGTCGGAAACTGGTCACCCTTCGCGTTGGTGAGGTATAGGCCGTCGAGGCTGGTAAGCCTGGATAGTGTGACGTAGACCAACATCAGTGAACGGCATGTGTCGTATTCGTAGAGTACATGGGCGCATGTGGCCTACGTAGCCTAGTGTAAAAAGCGGCTGTCAATCTATCTGGCATCATCGATCAGCATGAGGCCACCGTCCAGCCTCTTATGAAATGAAGAGGACACTGCGTCGTTCTGGTGGACGAAGTGCACTTTACGGTGTGATGATGTGAATATCATACGTAACGTTCGTTAATGTATGCCTTCGGGGTCGAGCAATGATTCAATATAGCTTGCTGAATCATAGGAATACAAATGTAACGTTTATTAGACTGCTATAAAAGCGGAGCCAACATTGCAAACACAGACGTTAATCTGATATGTAGCCTGTATCGTAGGAGTGCACATCGTATGTGTATCATGCAGTGTTTATTGCTTTCATGCAAAATTAGATCGCCAGCACCACAAACACAATTGACGTTGCACCGACGACATTACGCCTGCATAGACTGTTTTTCCAAACCAGTTTACAGACCTGGCGTGGCTCTGTGGTAGAATAGCTGATTGCCACGCAGAATGCTTGGGTTCGATTCCTGTTGGGATCCTAATTCTTATTCTGTCCATTCGTCGGGTCAACGCTGCCGATGTCTGTATTTCTTAAAGCTCTCACACTTAAACTAACAACGTCTGTTCTCGCCGTTCCTGGGTAGATATAAACTGTCAATCACCTGTGGCGCATACCCGTACACCGCGGCCCGTGGTAAACAGGTATGTGCCCCACGTTTCTGGAGGAAAGGGTTTGACGACGTACGCGACAGGATTTTCACGTTATTCACGTCTTGATTCGACAGTCATATTCGTCCAATACCCTTACCCTCCCATGTCAATTTTGGTCTACACCATGTTGAGGAGGCGATCATGAGAGCACCTAGACGTAGGCGGCTAGATAGATAGATAGATAGATAGATAGATAGATAGCTACGTAGATAGAAACGCTCAAAGTGCCAGAGGTTCGCTAAGAAATGCTTCGCATTTAATAACTTGATCGCGCATGTCTGTGATGTCATACGAGACAAGGCAGAACGGGTGTGTGAAAGAATGGCAAAGCAGGTCAGGAGACAATCCCCGACTGATATCCGTCGTATATCAACCAATAGAGAGCTTGTTTCGGCATGAAGTCACGTGAACAGACTGCTGGCGTTACAAATTACGCCGAAACGACGGAAAACGCCAGGAGAGAACAACGCGCTCGTCTTTAGGAGCTGGCTCGCCAGGTTCTTAAGCTGAGGCAAAGTCCGGCGCCGTAAGCGAAACCTTAGTTCCTGAGGCGACCGCTACAGGCGCAGCTCGAGAGAAATAGGTCTTCTTCCTCTTGTTCTTCGAGCGCCTTGATGATCATATTAACGCACGCAAAACGACATATAGCATAGCCAACTGTAGCATGCCCACGCTTGCGCGAAAGAAAATTCTTCTTCTTCTTGTGCTTCGAAAGTGTTGGTTATGATAATAACGCCGGGAAAACCACATATAGCATAGCCAACTGCAGCATGCGGCGCTCGCTTCACTCCGACAGTGCGCTTCGATTCCCGCCTGCCGGGCTGCCAACGTCATGAACTTATTAGACATGACCGTTTAGGTGTGGTGGGGTCGCGCAGGGACCCAGGGGCCCTGGGAGGTCCCGAATTCCCTGGTAATATAGTTTTTTCCACTCGACTCGATACTAATAACATGAACGAATAAAACAAGGCGGCGGAGCGGAGGGCTCGCAAGGCAGCAGCAACGCGGGCTCGCCGCCAAGACCCTACGGTGAGAGCTCGCGAGGCCGCAGAGAGACGTCAGCGTCGTGCGAACCCGGAGATGCAAGCCGGCAAAGCCGAAGCAGCGCGGAAGCGGCGGCAAGAGAACCTCGAAGAGGTACGGGCGCGGGGTGCAGTGGTCAAGCGCCGAAAGTGGTCGCTACCTGAAGTTAGTGGCGCCGACGCGCGCTTCAAGCGCGATTTCCTCGACCACACGTTCGGCCACAGCTGCAAGGCCTGCGACCGCTTGTGGTTCGACAACCTGACTGCAATCGCTACTATAACAACGTGCGATGTCTTTATATGACAATAGAGGAATTGTAGGGACCATTCACGGTTTATCCCATTATCTACGAGCCAGCTCCTGAACCATCTTTCACTTCGTAAATATGGCGTAATTTTTTTTTTATTTTCACGGGTTTGTTAGAGGCCCTTTAAATAAGGTTATGGCCATTTATGAAGCCCATAATACAGTGTTCAGTGTTCTTTAATATGACTTGCATTCTGCCACCAAATTTACTTATCGTTGTTGACCAAGTAGGCCTATATGCACTGGAGAACATGTGCGTATGTTATTTATTTTTGTTTTGCCGGTCCAGATATAACGATACTCAGTCATACCGATCCAATTTTCCGGTTTCCACAATGACGTTATCAATTGATTACGCTATATACAGGAGGGCGCT
Source organism: Rhipicephalus sanguineus (assembly GCF_013339695.2). NCBI lineage: Eukaryota > Metazoa > Arthropoda > Arachnida > Ixodida > Ixodidae > Rhipicephalus > Rhipicephalus sanguineus. The sequence goes on along the minus strand of NC_051181.1, from coordinate 39,852,031 downwards.
CCGCTGTCTATAAAAGCAGTCAGCGGGCAAATCGGCTGTAATTATGATGACCGCTGCGCAATGGTCTGGCTGGAGCCAAATTACGCATGTCAGTCTCCTTCAAATTTAACACACCCCCAGAGCCCGCTGCAGCAAAGCCATAGGTCGGCAAACTGACTCGTGAGTCGACTCACTCAGACTCAGTCAGACTGAGATCGGCCCATGAGTCTGAGTATGAGAGAGTCCGGGTGAGTAATATTTTGGTGAGTTTGAGTCCGAGTGAGTCCGGCTGAGGAAATTTTTAGTGGGTCTGAGTCCGATTGAGACCGGTTGAGCAAAATATTGGTGAGTGAGCCCGAGTGAGCCCTAATATCCGAGTGAGCCCAAAGCGCCAAATATATTTCTTGAGTGAGTCTGAGTGAGCTTCACCTTTTACTGCCGACCTATGGTTTTATCTACTCATCTTCAGCATTACTGTCAGCCTTATATCGGCTTACGTTTATACTCAAGACTATACACACTTATCTCAACGCACTCACGTTTATGCGCCACCTCAATATTTATTGGTCAGACACGTGAATTGGGAGGGGTGCCATGACCTCCTCCCCGCAAACTCTTTCACAGAAAGTACTCGATAAAAATATCTCGTTTGAGTCTATTCCGCAAAAATGTGCATACTGGATTACTGATAACTCGTTTTCTAAGGTATAAGATCAAAAGGCGTATTGAAGAGCACCGATTATGTGAGACATTGGAAATAAAGAGCATTGACACAAAGATCGAAAAAATGTAGTTTTACACTCCCGGACTAATGAGTCGACTCACTCAGACTCAAGTCAAGCCGTGAGTCTCAGTCCGAGTGAGTCCGGTTGAGGAACACTTTGCTGAGTCTAAGTGTGAGTGAGCCCTCAGAGTAGAATATATTTGTTGATTGAGTCTGAGTGAGCTCCAACTTTTCTGCTGACCTATGAGCAAAACTGACAAGTTTTTCGCGTGAACATTGTTAACTTCAGATCAACAGAAACTGCCACAATGCTATGCTTGTGTCTTTCCACCTTGAACAAAGTGCTTATATTTAATTCATCATAAGGGCGTCTACAGAGAGGAATAACGCAGTATGACCGGTCACGTTCTGCCGTAACGCAATTTCGAAAATTCTTTGCCCAAAGCTTTATGTGGTGTCCAGGGCGTCAATAGGCCCCTTTGAGAACGGCGACACCAGACTGCAGATAATTGGTTACAACGAAGGACGTTTATAAAGCAAGTACTTCATAAGCTTCGTGATTAAATCTTTAAAATATTTCGTGTCATTGAATAGTATCCTCATCTCGGCATAACAATTAACAGCCAGTTGACCTGGTCTGATCACACCACAAAATTATCTGCCGATACTTCTAAATCACTTGATTAGGTCAGACATTTCCTTTCTTTGTGCCACTTATCCACTCGAAAACTGGCTTAGAAAACTTTTATTCGAAGTAAGTTTGAATATGCCTCAGCTCATTGGAGTCCAGATGAATGATACGTTATCAACACTTTAGAACCAATACAGAACCATGTGGCTAGATTAGTCTCTTCCAGGTACGGCCGTGATGACAGCGTCATTGCCATAAAGCCAACAGTAGAAGTCGGATCATTGGTGTGTTGTCGGAAAACTTCAAGGCTGTGTCTTTTTAATTGTCTGCACTATAACCTTCCGCAACTGCACGGTAAAGTTCTTAACTCCCATCCCGTAGATCTTGTTGCGTTTCTAACTCTTGTTGCATCCAGCGGTTGCACGGTTCACGTCTTCGTTCAGTCAATAGTTTTTTGCCTTTCGCCATCGCGGAGGAGCATTTGGCAAGACAAACCGAGACTAGCCTCATTATGTTCGCACAGTTGCTTACTGATCACCTCAAGCTGTAATATTCATAGTGGCATTACACTACATTTTTTTAACACGAAAGTGTTTTATGCCGGGTTCCACCAAGACTTCAATGACGTATTTCCGTCACGGAAATGACGTCGAAAAAATGTACACGATCAGATGACAAAGATAAAAAGTTCCATCAACGGGCATCGAAACCACGACCGCTCGGTCCGCAACGACAGATGCCGGGCGCGCTATACACTGCGCCACGGTCACAGACTCTAGAGGCTTTACAAACGCGCCTTTTATATCTACCACTCTCCCGGTCGGCGGGGTGGCGTTGCCCTCTGGGAGCGCTAAAGTAAAGTAATTCATAATTACTGTGGCTTCCGCGATTAGTACCTGCAACGCGTTACATGTTCGTCCCATACGGCGCGTTTTCAATGGAAGTGCAATTTTGTCAATGCCTTAGCACACCGCGAGGTGGCGACCTTAACGCAAGCGTCGTAAAAGCGTCGGCCTCGCTCATAGAATCGCGCTAATCAAACCAAAAATAGCTCTGCGACACGCGTCTGCCTCACCTGGCTGTAACACCGCCTTCCCCGCCTACGCGCTCGCACCGAGAAAAATTGCGGCCGGGCTCCGGGGCGGCACGACGCGCTTTGCGTTTCCCTCTAGTGCGGCCATGGTGTTCAATGAGATTTTAACATGCCGCAGGATGGCGACCAAGTTCTGCGTCCAATATGCGACGCTCTTCTGGCTATCACAACTCGTTCTCTCATTACGCTTTCACCGCTAACTACTACAGCTGCCTCACGGGTTTGTTTAATCATTGAACATGGACGTTAATCGTCGGGTTGGAGATGTATCACCAATCATCAAAGAGGGTGCATACACGTTAAACGGTGCCATAGCTGCCAGTCATCAATATACATTGTGCAAACTCTTTTATATCAATGTACGGTAAAGATTCGGTTACTTCTATAAGGGCCCGTTTTACTTTCGTGTTATTCCGATTCCTATGACGGAGGGATCAACCACGTTTTTTTTTTCAACCTAAGGCGAACCACTTAGATGCCTCATCAAACGCGAAAACTGACCGGTGTCCTGAGCTCGACGGCGCCAATACGAATAATGCAAGAAAGCATCATCACGTCATGACGTCGCCGCACGACCTCATCATGATGTCACATAAGGTGACTTCACATGGTGACGTCAGCCCATGACATTATTGCTTGGTCAAAGGTGGGCCGATGCCGGAGGCAGTGCAAAACAAGGTGAGGTGCAGAAAGGTTAGATTGGCTCCGATCCTGAAGTCACTGTACAGCCACGTTAGTTGCAGGAAGCTTTCGGAAGGGGGCGCGGGAGGTTCAATAGATCGACTTAGAAGAAGCAGATCGGTCTCACCTTCGAGTAGACTGAGGCGGATGCATGAGGGACCCTGTCAGTTTTAGGGGCGAAGCACCTGAGGGTCTATGTTTGTCCGTTGTGTGGTGTCCGTGCTCACGGCACAGCACCGTATAAAATTCCCTAAAACAGGTTTAAAAACAGGCTAATATCGCGACTACGACAAGTACAACTGTGAGGTACCCATTACGCCATAAGTCATCATAATTTTAGGAGCTTACTCGCTAAGCTTCTTATGCTCGCGCCTCGTCCATCGGCGGCGTGTACACTAGGTCTCATTGGTCCCGCTTAAAGTTGATAGGCGCAGTTGCGCTCTCTCCGGTGATTTCAAGAATGCTCACTAGATGGCGCGTTGCCGCTCAAGGCGGCGCATACCACCCTTGGCGCGTGCGCTAGTTAGATAGGTGACCTTGAGGGCCGCGCCTCTCAATTGAGGGCGCGCTTCTTTTCTCGTCGCCGAAGCTCACTCAGTGAACACTCTTCATTGCCGCTCCGCTGCATGAACACCCCAGCCAAGGCAGCTCGCAACGCAGCTGCATCTCGGGCTCGCCGCCAAGACCCTGCGGTGAGAACCCGGGAGGCCGAAGCGAAGACGGTTCGCCCTCAAGCAAACCCGGAGCTGCGGGCCAGGGAAGCAGAGGAGAAGCGGGCCCGCCATCAAGCGGACCCTGCTGGGAGAGGTCGCGAAGCAGAACGGAAGCGACGGCAAGAGAACCCCGAAGAAGTGCGGGCGTGGGATGCCGCGGCTAAGCGTCAAAAGCGGTCGCTACCTGAGGTTGGCGGCACCGACGCGCGCTTCAAGAGCGATTTCCTCGACCACACGTTCGGCCACAGCTGCACAACGCTGTCACGTCTATATATGATGGTAGAGGAATGTGTACGGAGGATTCGCGGGTTACCCAATCATCTGTGAGCAAGCTCCTCTAACATCATTCACTTCGTGGATATGACGGTGATTTTTCGCGAAATAGGGAAGCACTCACTATGCCATTATTCACCACTCTGTGCAGAAGGGAGGTATGCGCAACACATCTCTAAGGCATTCTGTACACATGTTGATGCTGTGGCCTATGACGACGAAGAATCGTGGCTGAGCCCTCTCTAATAGGTGGGAAGCTTTAAACCACCCACTCGTTGCGCAATTCGCATTCTGTGACTCCTGGGTGCTATTTTACTCTCCTACGACGCTATATTACATCTGTTAACACATGACATCCGTTGCATTCTTAACGCATATTACATCTCTTGCCCGACATGACGACTGTAGAGGGTCTTTTTCAGAGGACTTTCAAGCACTGGCGTGGCCCTGTGATAGGATACTCGACTGCCAAGCAATGGGCCTGGGTTCAAATTCTGTTCGCCTCCGGATATTTTTTTATAAATGCGAAACATTTGTTAGCGAACCTTTGGCACTTTGAGCGTTATCTATCTATCTATCTATCTATCTATCTATCTATCTATCTATCTATCTATCTATCTATCTATCTATCTATCTATCTATCTATCTATCTATCTATCTATCTATCTATCTATCTATCTATCTATCTATCTATCTATCTATCTATCTATCTATCTATCTATCTATCTATCTATCTATCTATCTATCTATCTATCTATCTATCTATCTATCTATCTATCTATCTATCTATCTATCTATCTATCTATCTATCTATCTATCTACATCTGGGTGAAGAAGGCATTTGATTCGGTGGAGACATCAGCAGTCATGCAAGCACTGCGGAATCAGGGCATCGACGAAGCCTATATAAACATAATGGAAGAAATCTACAGCCCATCCACAGCCACTATAGTCCTTCACAAAAAAACCGACAGAATCCCAATAAAGAAGGGCGTACGACAGGGAGACACGATCTCTCCAATGCTATTCACCGCGTGTTTACAGGAGGTTTTCAGGGCCCTAGATTGGGAAGAATTAGGGATAAGAGTTAATGGAGAGTATCTCAGTAACCTGCGATTCGCTGATGACATTGCATTGATGAGTAACGCGGGAGACGAATTACAGCTCATGATTACTGAACTGGATACGGAAAGTAGAAGAGTAGGTCTGAAAATTAATATGCATAAAACTAAAGTAATGTGGAACAATCTTGGCAGAGAACAGCGCTTCGCGATAGGTGGCGAGACGCTGGAAGTTGTAAAGGAGTACGTCTACTTAGGACAGGTAGTAACCGCGGAGCCGAACCATGAGAGTGAAATAACTAGAAGAATAAGGATGGGATGGGGCTCATTTGGCAAGCATTATCAAATCATGAATGGTAGTCTACCACTATCTCTCAAGAGGAAGGTATATAACAGCTGCATCTTACCGGTACTTACCTATGGAGCAGAAACCTGGAGACTTACAAAGAGGGTTCAACTTAAATTGAGGACGACGCAGCGAGCGATGGAAAGGAAAATGATAGGTGTAACCTTAAGAGACAGGAAGAGAGCAGAGTGGGTTAGGGAACAAACGGGGGTTAAGGATATCATAGTTGAAATTAAGAAGAAGAAATGGATGTGGGCCGGCCACGTAGCACGTCGGCAGGATAACCGGTGGTCATTAAGGGTAACTGACTGGATTCCAAGAGAGGGCAAACGCGTGAGGGGAAGACAGAAAATTAGGTGGGTAGATGAGATTAAGAAGTTTGCAGGTATAACGTGGCAACAGAAAGCACAGGACCGGGTTGATTGGCGGAACATGGGAGAGGCCTTTGCCCTGCAGTGGGCGTAGACGGGCTGATGATGATGATGATGCTCTCATGATCAGCTCCTTAACTTGGTGTAGATTAAAATTGGCATGGGAGGGTAACAAGATTTCACGAATATGCTCGTCCGGTCATGACATGAATAACACGAAAATCCTGTCGAGTACGTCGTCAAACCCTTCCTCCTGACACATGTGGAACATACCAGTTTACCACGGGCCGCGGTGTACCGGTATGCGCCACAGGTGAATGACAGTTTATGTCTACCCAGGAGCGGCGAAAAGAGACATTGGTAATTTAAATGCGAGATCGTTAAGAAAAACCAACATCGGCAGCATTGCGCCCGAGGAATGCAAATAATGAAATTTCGGCAAATCCCACACCTTGTGGGAATCGGTTTTATGCGAAGTAGTCGGCGAGTAGTTCTATGCTGCATTTTTTTCGTTTTGAGTAGAGCGTTACGTGGTGGATCGAGATGTCTTTTTTAAGTGAAGCAGTTGTGTGCACATCGTCGTCCTACCAGGCACGTCGACAACAGCGACGTTTAAAGGGTAACTTATGTAATAAAACATCTTGTGTTGTTTTCCTTGTTTCTTGGTAAGTGTCCACCGGTAGCGCACTACAAGCATGAATAAAACTTCACTTATTAACTGAACACAAGAGTAGAGTAGAGTAGAGTAGATCCTATAACTATGGCACACACCCACGCTGGGGGATTGGCCAAGAACCGGATAGTTTTTAAAATCTAATTGTTAAAGTAAAGACTCCATCTTGTTCTATCGAACTTCTTCTTTATTGTCTTCTCCCCCCTGCCCCCTGTCTTGTTTCGACTTCTTCTTCTTCTAGGTGTAGGCCGCTCGCCTTGCTTCATTCCCCCCAGCATGGTTTATATCCCTCCTGGGATGATACTTGAATATATTTCCAATGGCAGCGGATTCCACGGTGTCATTAGGACCCATGTACCATATGGTCTTCAAGTGTCCTTGTCGACGTGCCGTCTTTATAACGCGAAATGGGGCCTTGTAGGCTGCGTTGAGACGAGGTCCTCTTTTCACCAGCACTAAGTCACCGACGTCGAGTTCTGATAATGCTGTATTTTGTCGCTTGTCGAAATTTTTCTTCATTCTGTCACGGTACCTTAATATACTTTTTTTAGATGCAAAGTATCTTATGGCGCAGCTCAATCCGGTGGTGGTGTGCGGCGTAACCACCCTTACTGCGCATGCGCATACCCTCTCCCCTCCCCCCTATCCCTCTCCACTCCCCATTTCCACTCTTCCTCTGAAACGCGGGCTAGACATGCCGAAATTCTCTCCTGCGCAACGACGCCATGATCACCAGCGCATGCGCGTCCCCGACCCCTCTCTCTCCTCTCCTACGCTGCCCCTCTCTCGCACGCCTGCCGACCGCGTTCCCCGCTCGCCCTGTGAGAATTAACAGCCAGGCTAGAGGGAAGACAAGACGCGCGTAGCGTTCCTCTTCGCGTTCCACGACGCGAGGTCGGTAACATGCCCAAAGAACGCCAATGGAACGCGATCGTGCAAGTGCTCCGGCTTCGCATCGCCTCATGGTCCCCTTTAGCGGGAAATGGTGTAATTTTGATCTTGCTGCTTCTTGGAGATTAATGTTCTTGTCAATGCCAAGGCTTACGTCCGCAGGCAGATATGTTGGTCTCCCAGTTGCCGCAAACAGAGGAGTACATCCCAGTCCGGTTGTGTATGAACGGTTCTGGTGAGCTACGGCCGCTTCCAGACATTTCCAACCACCTTTAAATGCTGGATACATACTAATATACTGTTTAACGTCTCTGATCGCCCGCTCAGCTAACCCATTTGCGGCAGGATGATAGGGCGCAGTGCACCGCAACATATGTTACGCTTTTCAGCCCATTCCTGTAGCAGACGACTTCGGAAGGCAGGCCCATTGTCTGAGACAATTACCTATACGTTGTCGAACATCTTCCCACTCAAAAAAGAAATCACGCTGTTAGCGTCGTCTTTGCCCGGTCTTGCTGTGACCATCCTGGTGCACTCATCAATGCACAAGAGAAACGCTTGTGTCCTCTGAACTCCTTGAGACTTTTTCCGTATTTCCGCAAAGTCCAGATGAACTACTTCAAATGGCGTGTTAGAATGTGTTGGTATAGCCATTTTCTGCGTTGGTTGCTTGAATTTCACTTTGTTAATCTGGCATTTGTGACGGGACGATACATGTCTTTGTGTCTTGCTTCATGCTAGGCCATGTGAACCCCTTTGTGAATTTCAAGTAGGTTCTCCAAAAGCCATCGTGTCCGCCTGATTCGGGGCTGTCATGATACAATTCCAGTATTTTTGGAACTAAGTAGGCACGGCAACTCTTCCCTGTTTAGTTTGCTGCAAAACCTCAGTTCCTTCCCATATCTTCACTGCATTACCTTCTTCGTCAGGGAGCACAATCGCTAATCGCGACATTGCATCCGCGTCCTTCATGGAGGCTCCAGGGCGATGAGCTACCTCAAAGTCAAATTGCTGAAGTTCACCCACCCAACGGGCAATCTTTCCTTTCAACTCAGCCATCTTTAATATATACGTTAGGGCTTCGTGGCCTGTATAATGCTTGAACTTCGCGCCTTTCAAATATGACCGGAAGTAGCGGACGACTTTAAAAACGGCAAGAGCTTCCTTTTCTGTTGTCGTGTAGTTTAATTCAATGTTGAATGTGTAGCTGTAGTATCCAACTACACGAAGAGGAATCTCGCTGATACAAGACGGCCCCCGTTCCATAGTGAGACGCATCGGTGTTCAATTCGAAGGGCAGCGAAAAGTCTGGTAAGCACAGCACAGGATCAGAAGAAATTATGCGAACTAATTCTCTGTAGGCGTCGCCACTATTCCGTCCAACAAAAGGGAACATCCTTCCGCGTCAGTATCGTGAGGCAGCGACTTTTCAGGGCTTAATCTTGAATGAAGGCTCGAAAATGACCCGTCAATCCTACAAATACACGAAGAGAGTGTACATCGTACGGCTTCGCTGGTTTTGTAATGCGAGTCGCCGATTCCTCCTTCGTGTTCTTCGTTGTTCCATCTAAAACTCTGCCCAGAAAGGTGACCTTGGTTTTGAAGAACTCACTCTCTTTCAAATTAACTTTTAACCTAGTATCAGGTAATGCTGCCAGGATGTGAGCCAGGTGTTCTTCATGGAGCTTTTCACTTTTAGAGTAAATAATGATGTCGTCTACACAGACGTTGCAAAAGCGTCCAGTATAGGGGTTCAATACTGCGTTCACCATTTTCTGAAACCAACTCGGGGAGTTTTTCCATCCAAAAGGGAGGCGGTTATATTCATATATGCCAAATGATGTTGTAAATGCGGTGTATTGCTTGGTGTCTTCTTGCAGAGGCACCTGCCAGAAGCCCTTGCACAGGTCAATGCGAGAAAAGCAGGTACAGCCCCCGTTTCATCGATGATAGTGTCGATCTTCGGCATTGGAAAAGAAATCAGCAGTGTCTGGCTATTTACTGCTCTGTAGTCCGTGAACAGGCGCCAGCTACCGTCTTCCTTTGGAGCAATGGTAATAGGTGAGGCAAATGGAGACAAACATCTTTCGAAGTTCTTCCTTTAGCCATGCTTTCTTCTCTCGCGTCAAGTTATATGCTTTTTTTTCTTCACAAGTGTTTTGTCGTAAAGCTGAAAGGGAACCTCGAAATTTGTAGTCGCCGGCGGATACCCTCCCAAGCAAACCAGTTCGGGATACAGTTGTCGAATTACACTGTATCCGTAGGTGGTCCACTTTGTGTCCCGGCTCCGCTTTGTCAGCTTCTTTATCAACAGACACTTCATCGTTCCAATAAATATTCAGTATCAACCGCTTCATATCCGGACGAGAAAGAAGAATGTAGTACGCCACTGCGTCTAAAACTAGTGCAACAACTTCTGCAGTTTTAGACTGGTACGTCACTTTCAGACGTACCCACTCACAATACTCTTTCTCGCTTCCATCGTATCCACGCACAAGAACAGACCTTCCACGGAAGACATCTTGATTATTAGCATTGCTTTTCTTAAGGATAGATACAGACGCCCCATTGTCTATCAGTGCGGGTATGCGCTGTCCATTGACCTCCAGGTGTATATGCAACAAGTTTGTAGAAGTCAAACAAACAGTCTCGTTTTGACTCAGACTGAGAACCCTCATTTATTAGTTTTTTTTTCTAATATTTGTGAAATGCGTCCTTCAGTCATAGACTCCATCTCGGTGGTGTGCAACGACTCGCGGTGACTTGCCGCTTGCGAAGACTTTGGTGGCTGCGCACGAAACTCCGTTTCCTGACGATCCTGTCTTCTCCGTCCAATGACAGGCCATATCTTGGAGTGACTGCCGCAATGTCTCCAGTTTTTGGCGCTCTAGCTTGAACCTGTCGTTGCAATTCCCGAGGTAAGCGTGTATGACGAGCGTTATAACGGAAGTCAGTGGAAGGTCCGGCTCTGCAAGTACGAGCAATCGACGCTTTTCAAAGAAATACTCGATCACCGGTCCAGACCTGTAGCGGTAGAAAATAGCTTGATCCCATCGCTAAAGCGGGCTCCCACGGAACGATGAGATCAGGGCTGGGCAAAGATACGTTGTATCTTAAGATACTTCGATACATTCGAAAATTTATTATTATAGACCCCCATAACTTAGTAGCGACCGCCTATGCACGAAAAGGTTTTCTTAAAAATTTCTTTAATGTGACCAATTTTCTTTCATCTTAATGAAATGTCTGTTAGTGTCTCAATAGTTTTGTCCCTCTTGCTCAAGTGAGTGAGTGAATAACTTTAATAAGTTCCTGCAGGTTTCCGGGCTGGGTTCCCGCCTAGGAGTCGGCCGAGAGACCGTGTCTCTCAGCAGCTTCCTTGGCCTGCTGGATAAGTGAATTAATTTACTTTCAACAGAACTTATTAAGGTTTGTTTTGGCTGCTTAACAGGATGGCTCTTCACTGACAGCGGCTCTGGCTTGTCATTTTTCTAATTGATGGGAGTCGCTGCTCAGCTTGCCGACCAGCTAGCGGGTCGCCATATAATCACAAGAACTTCAATAAGAAGCCTTAGCACGATGGCGCAAATACCGGTGTGGAGTTTTACCTTGTCTGTGAAACGCTGTTTACGCAACACCGAATGACCGGTGTACAGCAGTAACAACGCTGCTAGCGACATTGTTCGTGATGTGTTGTGTATACGTAGAGCTCATAAAACTGCACGTTTCATATTCTACTTATCTGCTGGCGTAAAGCGTTAGTTATCAATATACTCACTAACGAGCAATCTTTTAACAATTTTTCTTCAACAAGAGAACATGTGCACCCCAGAAATGTCTAATACCTATCGTATTGTCACGTGGTGGTGACGATGAAGAAGGCGGCGGCAGTCACTCAAACTGCTCACAAGGCAAACTTGGGCCCAGAAAACTAAGTGACTCAAAGTACAAGCAAAGCACGCTGTACACTGATAGCGGCAATAGGCTTCCAAAGCAACGTCGAGCGGCGCCACTGCTCTTATCGCAACTGGGGGCATCCACGGCCACAACACTGCTGCCCCCGCTTCCGCGCACGCGCAGAGCTCTAGGATGCATCTGCGGTGCGTCACAATGTAAGTATTGCTGACTAGCAGTGCTCTGGGTCGAATGAGGAGCGCATGCACGCACGTGTCCTTGCCGCCACCGCTCGCAAATCCGGCGAGAAACCGCCTTCGCGGGCAGTGTCTGCCCCCAGAAAAGCATAGCTCAGCCGCGCGAGCCCTAGCGCCCAAACTTGAGCTTGGGTTCCCTATAAAAGTCGTCGGCCTTCGGTATTGTGATCATCGGCGGAACGCGTGGTCATTTATACATCAGGGATCGAACCTTCCAGCGTTACCGCTGGTGCTCGCGTAAGCTCCCGAATGAACTAGAGTGCTCGCGTCCTGCGCATATTTCTGATAATATTTTTGCGGCTTTGCATCACAAAACCACCATATGATTATGATGGCGGCCGTAACGGAGGGCTCCGTAAATTTCGACCACCTGGGGTTCTTTAACGTGCACCTAAATCTAAGTACACCGGTCTCTAGCATTTCACCTCGATCGAAATATGGCCGTCGCGGATGGGATTCGCACGTATTCTTAACGGAACAATCTGAAACAATCGCGAAGATTTCGAAACCTCGCGGCGCGGCTTGAGCCTAGCCCTGCTAATCTTTCTGCTGCTGTTTAAACCAGATCACACCAAAATAAAGAAATAACAGCGTGTGGCAGGACACCGCTGCTATTCACGATATATAGCTCCGATTATCTGGCCATTAGTAATAGTAAAAAAAAAAATTAGGGAGACCTCAAAAAGAAAAAAAGAAATATACGCAATTAAAATAGAAAAGCCGTTCTGTATCAAACATTCATGGTGAATAAGTATTGAAACACGATACAGGCAGCACCCGTAAGAGTTATGTCAATTAAGCATGAAGTATCGTCAACTTACGGGTTAATGTAAGGCAATAAAAAGATTTAGTACCTATGAAAAATTGACTGAAACGGCTCGTTAGGACGCTCATGAGAAAAAACGGATCATTTATTATAGCAATGTTTCTCGAATTCCCTTCCTAACGACTTTAAGACATGGCTCCTTATTATTTACACTATTATAAAGCAAACTCAATTTCACTGTTTTACCAAGCAGTAAGCAGGATGCTTGGTACTGTATACTCAGTGCGCGCCTACATAATTACATTTTTTTTTTCAAAATCGCCTTGGCAGAACAGTAAACTCAAGTGAAATATAAATGTGCAAACAGTAGCACAAATAAAGTAGACAGTTCAATTAGTAAGAATAAAGGAGAAAGGTTATTTTGGCAGCACGTTACAAGAGACATACTGCAGTGACCAGACCGGAAAGAAACAGTTCAGAGCCCTAGGTAATGTACGGGATGCAAGAGCAGAACAAGTAAGAAAGCACTTGTGCTAATAATGAAGTTATGATTTGAAAAACTTTTTGAATAAAGATAGCAGGAAGATAATTATTATTCTTAAGGTTTAACGTCCCAAAACCACGATAAGATTATGAGGGACGCCGTAGTGAAGGGCTCCAGAAATTTGGGGCACCTGGAGTTCTTTAACGTGCACCTAAATCGAAGTACACGGGCTTCAAGTATTTTCGCCTCCATCGAAAATGCGACCGCCGCGGCCGGGACTCGATCGAAAGCAGGCAGAAAAAGGTAAGGTACACGAAGATATCTTCTGCTATAGGTAAACGCGTGCTCTATCAGATGTAGCATCGGTACTAGAGGTGCTATAGTTAGGCTCTTATTTACACGCAAGTCAATCGCAAGAAAATCGAACTTACATACACAAAATCCTTCAAATCGCTGATGTGTGAAGGCCACGAGACGCAAAGCTACCCTATGCTTCAGATTGCGTAATGAAGCGCCAAGCAGGATAGCGGCACCAGAATTTGCGCGATAATCGCCGCACGCGTTGTGGTACGCGGCGCTGGACAGTGGGTAAGGGCAAGTGTCATGGCACTGGCACAAGTAAAAAGAAAAAAAAATGGACAATACGAAAGGCACGTGAGCTAAGCATAGACGTTCGGGCGCTTGTTCTGCCGAGACTGCGCGAGCGCTGTCATGTTCTTCTGCTAACAAAAACGGACGCGCACACCTCATCGCCTGCCCTCACTGGTGGACTCTTCAAGAAAGATATGTCACTGCCCTTAGCTTTATTCAGGCGGTTTAGTGGCATCAGTACCAGCTTTAGAAGGGGGGTTGAGCCAGCGATTATTGTTTCGTAGGGTGGTGTTCCTATAGGAGTATCTTGTATCTTAATGAATGTATCGGAAATACAGATACTCATTTTGCGAGACGTATCGCGATACAGATACCAGATACCAAAAGAGTATTTAAGATAGTACCTAAGATACATGTCTCTTCGATACTGCCCAGCACCGGATGAGATGAAGCTCTCCTTCCATGTGCTCCATGCATCACATTCATGTCCTATGATACGCAACTCGTACCATTTTCGTGCGATCCCACTTAAAAACGGGAGCATATGTTTCACTCGTTGTTCGTCGGTATCCAAGCCATTCTGTTTACAGGCGTATTCCAAGAAAGTAATCCACGCCTCTGGATTACCCGACGAACTATCAAAGGGTTCAGGTTTCACAAGCTCAGCAGGACGGCTGTCTCTCAGGCTCAACACCCATAAAAGAGTTTGAATCATTTCATTTTGTTGGAAAACTTGTTTCTGCTGAACTTGAATCGCCTGCAGAACAACGGAGAGGTCTGCATGGGAAGTTGGCTTCGATGCAGCTGGCTTCTCTAGTCTCCGGGGTCGAAGGACGCTTGAATATAGCTTGTTGAATCATAGGGCTACAAATTTAATGTTAGGCCGCTATAAAACCGGAGCCACGACTGGAACCACGGACGTTAACCTGACATGACGCCTGCATCGTAGGAGTACGTATGTAGAGCTTATTGCGTTGTTATAAATTGAGATAGCCAGCACCACAACCACAACGGACGTTGTACCGGCATTAGACTTGCATAGAGTGTTTTTCCAAAAGTTTCCAGACCTGGCGTGATTCTGTGGTAGAATACCTGACTGCCACGCAGAATGCTTGGGTTCGATTCCTGCTGGGACGCTATTTATCAGGGTCCAAGCAGTTGGGTCAACGCTTCCCATGTCGGTTTTCACCAATATCATGTGGTCGCCGTTCTTTGGTGGATGTAAACTGTGAATCACATGTGGCCCATACCCGTATACCAGGGCCCGCGGTAAACGGGTATGTGCCGCACCCGTCTGGAGGAAAGGGTTTGACACGTACACGACAGGATTTTCACGTTATTCATGTCATGACCAGACAGTCATATTTCTCAAGTCATTTTACCTTCTCATGTTAATTTTGGTCCACACCAAGTTAAGGAGGCGATCACAACAGCACCCAAACGTAGATAGATAGATAGATAGATAGATAGATAGACTGGGATGCCAGCAGGAATGGGACCCAAGCATTCTGCGTGGCAATCGGGTATTCTACCAAAGAGCCACGCCACGTCTATAAATTGGTTTGGAAAAACAGCCTATGCAGGCGTAATGGCGGTGCAACGTCGATTGTGGTCGTGGTGCCGGCTATCTAATTTATTAACAAAGCAACACACTACATATGCACTCCCACGATGCAGACGTCATACCAGATTAACGTCTGTTTTTCCAGTGTTGGCTCCGCTTTTACGGCAGTCTATTAAACATTACATTTGTATTCCTATCATTCAGCAAGCTACATTAATATATTGCTCGAGCCCGGAGGAATACATTAACGAAATATACGTGTGATATTCACATGATTGCATCATAAATTACACTTAGTTTCTATAATAGTGACGTATGTATTCTAACGTGAAGGCAGGCGTTACGTCGCACCGTAAGTTACCCTTTAAACGCCAGTGTTGTCGTTGTCGACGTGCTTGGTGCGCACAGCTACTACACTTACAAAAACACGTCGATCCACCTCGTAACGCTTGGCTCAAAGCCATAAAATACAGCAGAGAAGTACTAAAGTAGAGACGTCACTTTCATTGCCAGGTAATGCACGCTACGGGGCAATCATGTGCATATCATACCTAGCGGTCGTAGACGTATTCGCGCTACGCTTGACTGCAGCTTGAGGAGTCGTAGGTATGCCATGTTTGTAACATTGGTACAAAAGCGGATAGCCGACACTGCTGCCCCAACTTCTGTTGTCCTGGTAGGACGCTTGTGTTGGGTCTTTTTCCAAAACACTATGAAGCATTTGTGTGGCTTTGTGTTCGGATACTTCACTGTCATTCAGAATGCCTGGGTTTGACTCCGGCTCGAGCCGTGATTTTTCTTATTCCCTGCCACAGGTATATTTCAACTCATCTACGACACCGCGGACACCGGCACCGCATTTTCGGTGACACGGGCTCCTTCAAGCTGTCAATTTAAGATTTTCAAATTCGGGATTTATTTAGACGGTGAATCACCTGTGGCGTATAACCATACACAATGGGCCGCGGTATGGGGGTATGTGCCGCACGTGAGTATTGGAACAAATTTCGTAACATACGCGTCAGGGAAACCACGTTTTTAATGTAATGATATACATACGTTCATGTCCTGCTATGCCAGTTTTGGTATGTACCAAGCTAAGGAGACGACCACGAGGTCGCCAAGAAGTAGGCGCATAGATAGATAGATAGATAGATAGATAGATAGATAGATAGATAGATAGATAGATAGATAGATAGATAGATAGATAGATAGATAGATAGATAGATAGATAGATAGATAGATAGATAGATAGATAGATTAGATAGATAGATAGATAGATAGATAGATAGATAGATAGATAGATAGATAGATAGATAGATAGATAGATAGATAGATAGATAGATAGATAGATAGATAGATAGATAGATAGATAGATAGATAGATAGATAGATAGATAGATAGATAGAAACGCTCAAAGTGCCAAAGTTCGCTAAGAAATGCTTCGCATTTAAAATTTTACGTGTGGTTCATTCGCGCATTCCATGCCATCGCCGCACAAGACAGCTAAGTCAGGGATCATCGTGGTTGTGGTGAGCCACTTTTGCAGCCGAGCTGTTATGCTTTTTGCTATGCCGCTACGCGTTCAAAAAAACTATCGTCATCATGAATGGCCTCTACTTTTCAAGCGCGTGCAAAGCAATAACTCGGCCGCCGGCGCGCTCAGTTCGCCCTCCTCTTCATCTTCTGCTTCGTTCCACGAACACTGCTGCCCGGCGCGCGCTCTCCCGCTGCACCTATTTGTCCGGCGTAGGATGCATTACCTCGGATGGGCGAGAGAACGAGTACAGATATTATATATATATAAATCTATTTATCTATCTTTTTATCAGGATGCAACAGCCAAAATAGGATTCGGAGCAATTTTTGGAGCAGGAAAATCTTGCTTTTGGAGCAGGAAAATCCAAATTTGGAGCAGGTTACGGACAAAAAAAAACTCCGTTCTGGAGCATTAAATTCCAAATTTGGAGCAGCTTCACAAACAAAGCCTCCTTTAGGAGCAGTAACAAAAAATATATATGGAAACCTTTGGATGGCACCACAATCATGTCAGCGCATAACATGCTGAATAAGACCAATGAATTCTGCGGAGGCCACCAAGGCCTTGTGCATGGTGAATTTGCACCAAGGTTTAGACGAAACTTGCTAAGGAAAAGGGAATAAAATTCACTGTTGAAGGTATAGCGCTCTGATTGCTTAGTATTAATAGGTCCAAGCAAAGAAAGACACAAAAAGATGGTGTAAAAGCTGAAAGTATCTTTATTTGTACTACAAATTGCTGTTGCAGCATTCGGCTGGTGTATAAGAAGACTAGCACTAAATTGCACACCAAACAAGTCTTCCACCTGGGAAGTATTTAACTATACTGAACATAAATAACACTAAATTGCACACCAAACAGGTCTTCCACCTGGGAAGTATTTAACTATACTGAACATAAATAAGACCATTAATCTATATGACTAGAAGTTGACTAGAATCTCGCAAAACATAGTGCAGGCATCGGCAACAGGATATCAACACTTGGCCTTCTTAGCCATTTTTTTGTGTGCTCATCCAGCTTTTTAAGCGCCTGCTCAAGGCATTCATTCCCTTTTGTTAGGAGTACATGGCCACTTGCAACTTTGTTGATGTCTTTTTGCTTTACGCCCAAGCTGATTATTTCCTCGGCACTACTGATCATTGCCTTGCTGGCGGCCACTTGGTCCTCCAATGCTTTCTTTTCAGCTTCTTGAGAAGGTTGCTCAGAGGCAGGCTCTTCTGTTGCCTTCCGCTTGTATGTGTGTTCTTCAGAGTTGACTCTCTGTGCATATCTGGCACGCGATTGCCTTACTCTTCTCAGAAGATCTGCGCTGAGAGGCACTTTGGTTGCGTCACCGTCATACCGTTGAAGAAAACTTCTGACATGGCGCATTCCACTAATACTGGCAATGCTCAGCAAGCTCCGGCCATCTAGAAGGTGCTTATTTTCGCTGAATCCACGTTCTAGGTCAGCGTTGCCGTGAGGCAGAGAAAGCAGCGCTTTGATAAGCTTAGAAAGCAAGGGTATCTCGGTGCCCCTGTTGTTGCCTTCAGGCCGAAGATCTTCGCCCAGTAATCATCGACCCTTCCTTCTATGTGCAAGGCACCTCTGTCATCATCACACTTCAGCATGTGCCATTCGTCAATAACAGACGACACCAGGTCAACGCCTATGACCTGTGGCTGGAGCTCCCCTGCAATATACCGCAATGACCGCACCTCCTGCTCAGGCTTCTCACATTTCAGGGCCAGAAAGCGTGCATGCATAATCAGTTTGTTTGTGAAAGGAAGCTTCTGAAGCAGTGCCTTTGAACAAGCAAGATAGAATGCACGAGCTCCTAGGCGAAACATCTTTTTCTCCGCGGGGTCGAAGCCTTCCATTGCTTTCTCAGTGTCCAAGCCAATTTCTGGCCGTGCCTTCCAGAGGGCTGCATCATCCAAATTGAGTTTCGTCAAGTCTTCTGCACTCTTGCCGCAAAACGCTTCATTTCCTAAGAAACGACTCAAGACTCGTCGCACCAGTGCCAGAACCTCGGAATGAAGGATGTGCACAAGTGGCTCCTGCCTTTGAAATAAGTGCTGAAACCCAGTAAAAAGTTCAGCAGCATTTCTTAGAAACAATGCTTTTGCATAAAGAGTCTTGCTTCGAAAAGCTGCAGAAAGTCTGCCGTGCTGAGTCTGGGCATCTGGTTGTCGCTCAACGCTGTTCCTCTCCAAAAAGAAAGACTGCAAAGCAGTGAACTGTTCCTGCACGCGGGCTACTGAGTCCTGCAATATCAGCCAGCGGTTGGAGACATGTCGGAGAAAAACATGAGGCTCTATTTCCAAGAGCTCTTGGTGCTCTCTCAGAACTTCGGCACGCACAGAGGAATGTTTAAAATAATAGTAAACATCTCTGACAAGCTGCTCAGCATCACTGCAAAATGCGTCCAGACCTTTTGAAAAAGCGTTATGCACTTTGTGCGGAGTGCACTCCCCAACGTCGAGCAGGTTTGGGTTCTTTTGCTTCAACTTAGCTTTAACGCTTTTCATGAGATTAGGGCCATCGCTGAAGAAGCAAAGTAAGCCTTGTCTTGGTAGGTCAGCTAGGGCATCCTCTATGCACTCCACGATTATATCACCTGTGGCCCTGCCAAGGTTAAAAGAATTGAGCTGCTCAACGACTATCTGCTGCCGGCTCTCGGAGAAATATCTTACCAGCAAATCCAACTGCTGGACATGCTGCTCGGGTTTTGGAGTTTCGTCGATCATAAGGGAGAAAAAAAACATTAGGCCGACACAACTCGCCAAGAAGCTTCGACTTGAAGTAAGGTCCCAGACCATCCGATATGGCGTAAGAAAGCTTGGCCCTTCCACAGCTGAAATTCTTGGCTACATTACTATCTAGAAATATTTTCCTATACGTCTGTAGCAGTGTCGCCCCAGGTATATGGAATTCCCTTTGAAACAACAGACATTCCAAATATGGCCTCAGCCTCACACACTTGATCTTGCAACGTGACACGAGGCATCCCCTGTGAAAAATCTATTGTGGTCTGCACAGTCTTGGGCACTTGTAGCACACCACTTGAGTCCCTCAGCTTTGCTGCTGCCTCCAGATGCTTCTTCATGCCTGCATGGCGTTTAACAGCAGTAGCACCATGCTGGGCGCAAGAAACAGTCACACTGCAAATGATGCAAAAAGCATCCGTGGCCTTTACACCTGGCCTGCACGAGCGGCTGATCACGTCATTGTTGCAATCCACTTAATTCAGCACCGATGCGCTGAATCTTGTATTCCGCCCTGTTAAAAAGAAGATCTATGAGGAGAAAGGCCATTTTAAAGAGAGCCACCACATGTATATATAGTTCAAGAGAACAGTCTAAGTCCGGTGTGTATAATAATGCCATGCAACGTTTAAGACAAACAAGCAAATAAGTGCAATTTCCTAAGTGTGCCCCCCCCCCCTTACTATATCATATATATATATATATATATATATATATATATATATATATATATATATAGAGAGAGAGAGAGAGAGAGAGAGAGAGCTATGCGCAGCAAAAATCGGCATCGTTTCAAAATTCATTGTACGCAGAGCCTCTCGCCGCGTAGAGCCGCACCCTTGCTACTTTCGTGCAGCGCGTCACCAACAAAGCTGACGCCGTCACTGCAGGATCGGTCGCGTGCTCTACCGTACGACAGCTTTTTCCGAGGAGTCTTTCTACCCGCTCAGCTCGTGACCGCATGTAGGGTTACGGCAAAGATCTCGTTGGGTAAACGCAGCAATGGTGAGCGGCTTTCGTTTCTGCAAGCGACACGCAATCTATCTCCGCACGGGAGGCAGCAGCCAATGACATGTTTGGGTTCGTCGCCTATAAAATGCGTGTAATATATTGTACCAAACGCGATATGCCGCACGCGCTACCGAGCAGATATAAAGATGCTGATCGCGGTAAGGTTGCCGGCGATAACTCGCACTGGCATGCTCGTTGGTACCTGCCATCAAACCTTCGTGCCAGGAAAGCGGTGACTGCACTCGCGACGAAGTCAAAATGATTAGTCGACCAATGTCCACATTTCCCAAAAAGCGGAAGGCCTTTTTCGGCACATTGTAGTGTCGGTCTAACCGCGAGTTCGCGGGAGCGAGTATCTTGACGAACTCGTTCGGCTAAGGCGGTCAGGGTTTCCGTGTGTAGTACTTCTCTAAACAAAATTTTACTCGTCAGTACATTTAAAAAGACTTTACTGTATATACAACCCGCGCATTCGTGCACGTGTGCACTGCTAGGTGAACAAAAGCAGAGTTGAACCGGACTCCACCAAACAATAACGACATCCCCACAAAGATTTGCAGCACGTGAAAAACGGCACGTTTGTCAGTTAATTTACTTTACGCGGCGCTTCCACATTAAATGGGCGCTCACCTTTGCTCATGTTGAATGACCCTGTAGAGCAGCGTTTGAACCGGCACTAAAAACTTCATTTAGGCCCACCGGCCCACCAGCAAACACGCCAGAACAGATTTACGTCTTGTTTAAGTCAAGCGCCACTGGATCGGATTGGATTGGATGAAGGTGCCCCTCCCAACTGTAGGTCGCCAATCCGGGCTTCGTTCCCCGCTAAAACTAGCGCAACTAAAAAAATTTGCGGTTACCTAGGGCGTTTTGGCGCAGCTTGGCGCAATTTCGACCAATATCGCGGTTTTGGCGCAGCTCGGCGCAGAAATACCAAATTGTATCAAAATGGCGCAATTGGCGTAGCTGTTGCATCCCTGCTTTATTGTCTGTTTCTATTTCTTTGTTTCTCTCCACGTCTTTTTATTTCTCTCTCTCTCTCTCTCTCTCTCTCTCTATATATATATATATATATATATATATATATATATATATATATATATATATATATATATATATATATGTGTGTGTGTGTGTGTGTGTGTGTGTGTGTGTGTGTGTGTGTGTGTGTGTGTGTGTGTTTGTGTGTGTGTGTGTGTATCGAGAGAGAGAGATGGAAAGAGGAAACGCGAAATAGAGACAAATAAAAAGACGTGGAGAGACACAAAGAAATAGAAACAGACAATAAAGAGGTAGCTAAATGGATTTAAAGGGACACTAAAGAGAAACAATGAATTTGTTTAGATTGATAAAGTGTGCGTGGAGAACTCTTGCGTAGTTTATTTCACCACCATAGGTTTATTATTAGAGGAGAAAACCAAGTTCAAGGTTTCATTTTTAAATTTCGCGCCGAACTTTGTAATTCGTGACGTAAAAGGTTTCAAAGAGCATTTAACGTATTTTGGCGCCACTGGCTCGATGAAATCTCCACAAACTCGTTATGTCAAGTCTCTGGCCCCCTCAGAGGACAAAGTACTTCGATTTAAACGATTAGGAACTACGTAGGCCCAAGCAGGCGCCGTCAAAACTATGTGACGTCACGGCAAATGGTGCGAGAATTCCAAGGTGGCGTCGCCACCTGTATTTCTTTTTTGCGCGTTTTCTCGCTTATTAAGCGTCTTCTCGCACCAAGCGTGGTGTTTTTGTCATCGTGGAAGTTCTACTTCACTAATGCGAGAAAAATCGTTTTGCTGTTTAGTGTCCCTTTAAAGGGATATTGAACAAAATTTTTGCCGCCGAGATAAATGGCCCAATTGAAAGATTGGGTTCTGAAATTTGTTGAAACAACCTTCATTTCAGCCAGAGACTAGCAGAAAATAATGAATTTAATGCATTTTTCGCAAATTGGCTTGTCTAGCGGGCGCGCCGCGAACTAGAGAGGAAGTGACGCGAAACTCGGCGCATACTGACTCGCCAACCGTGTTCGCTGCAAAATAGCCGCCACCCGCTGCCGCGCGTCTCTCTCAAAACGTGTTCTCGCGGTCGGAAAGGTGTTCTTGAGAGGAGAGGTGGAGAAGGGGAAGTGGCAGGGCAGGAGAGAGCGTGCCGGTTGCCCGCCTCTTGCTGGAGCATTCGACGTCACGGCCGTCGACAAGCGCACTGGCGTGCAGCCGCCGTGCTCTCACAATCCACTAAAAATACGGCCAACTGCTCGAAATTACGTGAAATAAACGCTGTTTATAGGAACAGTCGTGTCGCCCGAGTCGAATGCAAGTGTTTTCGTAGCTTTTTCAAATCTTTGTTCAGTATCCCTTTAAAGAGAGGAAACGAAAGAAGGATGCAAATAAAGAGAAGCAGAGAGTGCTGCCTAGCTCCGCAGCTTTTTCAGGCTTCGCATCACCAGTAGAAAACTCCCTTAATGTTTTATTTTATCCTGCAGGATTTAACGCTATGGCCTTGATCTCCCCGATGGGGCTGTGAGGTTCTGCCTCAGTGACACCTCGCGGGCCTGCGAGGCCCGTTATGTGCTGAGACGTGCTATGCTTTATGAATAAAGTTGAGACTTTATGAGACTTCATGAATAAAGTTTTCCATCCATCCGTCTTCGGGACCTGAACTCACGAATCCCCTCGGCAGTGGCAGCGCGTAACTTAACTCTCGCGCTTCCGCCTCGTTTTCCAGGTACGCCGCCGCTCACATCTCCTTCATCGGCGACGATGCTGCTACACTCTCGATAAACACATTACAGTGTCGCTTGTTTTGTCTGCAACTCCTTACTGAGCAGGCATCTTGATGCTCGAAGATACAAACGCTTTGAGAAACGAGTTAACCACGAAGATTCGATAATGCGATGGCAGGGCAAACCACTGCAATCTGGAAGCGGTCAAGTGAAACTGTAATATTTAGCAGTCACGCGCGTGCCGACTCTCACGCTCTAGTTTTCCTTGACAAAGACGTACACTGCTAACGCGTACATCATACAACGCCCTCTAATGGCATCATCGAGGAACGAACCCCTTCACACAATGGGCACGACAGGAAGCTTCAGAAAACAATATTTTTAAAAGCGCGCTCCTGCAGAGCCTGAACCATAACAGATTGGTGCTATTTAAAAAAAAATCATAACAATTTTTTCCATGGTAGAAAGACTCAAGTATACTATCTCATCACAGTCCTTGCTGATCATACGTTAACGAAATACTTGTGAGAAACTAGGCAAGTTTCTTTGAGATCTTGTTTCAGCGGCGTTTGATGAAATGTAAAGATTGCCCGGCAGAATTCGGCTCCGAAAGCACTGTGACTTATAAGGATTGTAGCGACGCGCTAATGCTAATACGGCAACCATGTCCAGGAATTGAACATAAGTCTTCGTTATTAGATGGATATGGGCCGGGCACATAGCACGTCGGCAGGATAACCGGTGGTCATTAAGGGTAACTGACTGGATTCCAAGAGAGGGCAAACGCGTGAAGGGAAGACAGAAAATTAGGTGGGTAGATGAGATTAAGAAGTTTGTAGGTATAACGTGGCAGCAGAAAGCACAGGACCGGGTTGATTGGCGGAACATGGGAGAGGCCTTTGCCCTGCAGTGGGCGTAGACAGGCTGATGATGATGATGATTAGGAGCTTAGCCGCTTTTGTCTCGCATGCATCGAGTCACATGCTTACCGATGCTCGCAGATGCAAGCACCGTGCAAATCGACTTAACGACGAAGCTTGGATGATAGAAAAATAAAACATACCAAGCTACCTAAAATAAAATTCACAAAAATAAACACTTCAAATATAAACGAAACGAGGCAACAGATTGCACTATTGTAATCCAGAAAGCTCTGGCACACGCGCATATTGCATAACGGTTATTGAGTCTAACGCAGCTTGAGCTCTTGGGAGTGTTATTGAATAAGAATGGTGATAAATATTTTGCGGAGCGATAAACATAGTGGAAGGCAGTTAGTAATTTGCGCAGTGCATATAAAGGCCGAGGTAATTACACAAGCGTGCTTTCGAGGTCCACGATCAGGAATTCTCTAATGTGGAAACCACGTGCTATGCAACCTAACAACGAAGCTTCGGCAATAGCAGGATAAATTGCAGGAAACGAGTGTCTGCTTGTCCTAGACAAACGATAACATTTACCAGCCCTGGGCATGCCGACGCGCAGGCGCTCTCATTTTCCTCGCGAAATTACGCTGAGAGGGCAAAAAGATGCGAGATTGAGCCAGTAGGTTCAAGTTCATCTTTAAGGCAGCACAACAGACGAAAGCACAAGACACAGAAGACGACAGGACAAGTGCCTAGGCTGGTGGTCTTCTGTGTCTTGCGTTTCCGTCTTTTGCTGCTGCCTTGCAGAACGCGCGCGGTCTACAATGCTATGTGGCAGCGCTATCGCAAACGGGTCCTTTCACCGTAATACTCGTCATAGGCATTTTTCATAATGCACAAGTGCGCTTCTCTGCGCTGCATAATTGCCGAAATATTGGCGACACATGTCTTGAGTGTAAATGAGTTCCTAGTTGCACGTGCTGGGCGTTGTCTATAATGAGTGTTTATAACAAGAAAACTGAGAAGTTTTCCGCGCTAAAGCGTAATTAAGCTGCGGTCTAACAAGCTCTTCGCAGTAAGTGACTAGGCGCCATTAATGAAGGAAATAAGCTTACTGTTAAGGGCTCGTTTTTCGCTGTTAGACACCATATTAGTGAGAACAGACAATAATGCCACGGAAAGTATACAGGATGATGATGATGATGATATCTGGGTTTTAATGGTGCAAGTGCCATGCTTGGCCAAAGAGCGCCATGAAAAGAGGTGAAATATAAGAATGATCCGCAATTTACGATATGTAGGGGATATGAGCTATGATAATGTTACACGGCTGTATATGGGCCTAAAATTCCGCGCCCTAGGGCGGGTAAAACATATAGTTAATAAAATTATGAGAGTGACGTGATGTATGCAGTGAGGCTCACTGACAGGAAGTCGTGATAATGAACGATACACACATGGCCAGAGCACGAATACCTCGTTCACAGCCCTTGTGTCCAAGGGCCGCGAGGCAGGTGCTATTTTCTTGTAGCCACCGCAGCAGCAGCCTCTTCTCAGAGGTAGTGCTACGGGTTGCCGGAGAATATGACATGCAAACTATTTACATCCTTTAAAAACGCGGACAATGATTTGTATGTAAAAGGCGGTTCCCTACCTATGAACATGGATGCAATGGTATTTGACGTCGGTAAGGGAAACGGAAAATGTTTTCTTCTAATAGCGTCCAGTTCCTTGCATTGTATTAAAATGTGGAGCACGGTGAGTGGCTCACCGCATTTATCACACAAAGGTGGATCACCATCGGACAAGAGGTGTGCATGTGTGCTGTGTGTGTGTCCTATTCGAAGTCGACAGAGTGTTACATCTGTACGACGTATGTTCGATGTGGGTGGCCAGTTACCGAGGTGTGGCTTTATCACGTGCAACTTATTTTCTACTTGTCGGTCCCATAACCGCTGCCAGTAAGCCTTGAGCTTTTTCCTTAATAGGGGCTTTAAGTCCATTACAGGGACAGCTGTGGACGATGCAGTAGCGTTTGCATGAGTTGATATGGCGAGCTCGTCAGCCAGCTCATTGCCCTTTCTACCACGATGTCCTGGCACCCAGCGTATTACAACATGCTGGTCGGCCGAGTATACGGTGCACAGGAGTGGGTATAGCGATACAATAACAGGATTTCTGTATGTTTTGAGGGTTTTTAAAGCTTTCACCACGCTTAAGGAATCTGTATATATTACTGCATTTCTTACTTTCATTACTTTAATATGGTTTACGGCCTCCAGTATTGCGTGTGCCTCTGCTGTGAATATGCTCGTGTTAGGGTGCAGAGTACGAGAGTGAGAAAAAGATTGACCGACGATTGCGTAGGACACGCCAGCATGGGACTTTGAGGCATCTGTAAAAATGTCTGCACAACGGTATTTGCGCTGCAGTTCACGGAAATACATCTGGATGTGTAGAGGGGGGGGGGGCATGCTTTGTGACATCTACAAAAGAAGTATCACAGTCTATAACCTGCCACTCTCAAGGCGCGACCTGTAAAGTAGGAGCCATTAAGCGGTGTTCGAGCAGTGGGACACCTGTTTCTACAGCGAGAGCTCGTACACGCAGCGAGAAAGGCTCCTTCACAGCGGGTTTGTTGTGAAAAAGCTGGCAACTGGACAGGTCATTTGCAGCAGGATATGCGGGATGATCAGTGCTTGCGTTCACTTTCAAAAAATACTTAAAAGATAGGTATGACCTCTGTAAATGAAGAGACCACTCGTCTGATTCCACGTAGAGGCTTTCTATAGGGCTTGTTCTGAAGGCACCTGTGGAAAAACGAATGCCTAAATGGTGGACAGGGTCCAGCATTTTCAGAGCAGATGGCGTTGCAGACTGGTAAACGATCGCTCCATAATCTAGACGGGTGCGTATGAGGCTTTTATAGAGGTTCATCAGACATTCTCTATCGCTGCCCCACGTTGTGCGTGACAGCACTTTTAGGATATTCATTGTTTTCACACATTTATTTTTAAGATATTTTATGTGCTGTACAAAGGTAAACTTTGCGTCTAAGATTATGCCTAGAAATTTGTGTTCTCTGTTGACAGGTAGACGCTCACCCCGCATGAAAATTTCAGGATCAGGGTGTAGACCTCTTTTTCTTGTGAAAAGGACGCAAGTGCTTTTTTGTGGGTTCAGTCTGAACCCGTTCTCATCAGCCCATTTCGAGACCTTGTTGAGACAAAGCTGGACCTGTCACTCACAGATTGCGAGGGAACAGGATTTAAACCCTATCTGCACATCATCTACATACGTAGAATAAAACAGGTTACGTGGGATGTACAGACGAAGAGAATTCATTTTTATAATAAAAAGAGTACAACTGAGTACCCCACCCTGAGGAACTCCGGTTTTCTGCACAAATTGTCTTGATAGTACATTGCCCACTCGAACACCGAATATGCGGTTCGACAAGAAGCTTTCTATTATATTTAACATTGTACCACGCACGCCTAAGTGCGAGATGTCTCTCATAATTCCAAACCGCCACGTTGTATCATAAGCCTTTTCCATATCGAGGAAGACAGACAAGAAGAACTGTTTATGGACAAATGCTTCACGAATTTGTGCCTCGATACGTACCAAATGGTCAGTAGTGGACCGACCTTCTCGAAAGCCACACTGATAGGGGTCAAGTAGTTTGCTGGATTCGAGGAAATGTAACAACCGGCGGTTTATCATCTTTTCAAAAACTTTACAAAGACAAATTGTTAAGGCTATAGGCCCGTAACTGGAAACCAAAGATGGATCCTTGCCCTCTTTCACAACTGGAATTATAATAGCCTCCTTCCACGCAGAGGGGATCTCGCCGGACGCCCATACACCGTTGTAGAGACAAAGGAGGGTGTTTTGTGATTCATGTGGTAGATTTTTCAACATTTCGTATATTACACGGTCGGCACCTGGAGCAGACCCGTTGCAGCAAGGTAGTGCTGCCTGCAGCTCTGCCAAGCAGAAAGGCCGGTTGTATCCCTCACTTTTTGCACTTTTGCGTTCTAACTTCTGCCTTTCTGTCTGTGTTTTATACCGTTGGAAGGCTTCGGAGTAATGTGACGAACTGGACACATGTTCGAAGTGTGCGCCCAGGAAGTTCGCCTGGTCCTCCAATGTGTCTCCATGTGTGTTCACCAATGGAAGAGAGAATGTTTCTCGACCCTGTACCCTACCAACCCTGTTCCATACCCTAGCTTCATCCGTGTAGGAGTTCATACTTGATATGTATCTTTGCCAACTCTCTCTTCTGGCCTACCGGCGCGTTCTCCGCCCTTGAGATTTTACCTGCTTAAAATTGATTAGATTTTCTGCAGTGGGGGAATCGCGTAGTAGCCCCCACGCTTTGTTCTGCTTCTTGCGAGCTTCGCGGCATTCGTCGTTCCACCAAGGAACACGACGTTTACCTACCGCACTTCTTACTTCAGGTATACTTTGCAAGGCAGCGTCAATTATAAAAGCAGTGAAATATTGAACTGCAGCGTCAATTCCTAAGGAAGACATGTCGGCCCAAGAGATCCTTGCAGTAAGACGTTGGTACTTTTCCCAGTTGGCTGTATTGACCTTCCACCGCGGAGCTTGTGGTGGAGATTCGTTTTGTTTTGTTGTTCGCAGGAGTACTGGAAAATGATCACTCCCAAAAGGGTTTTTTATAACGCTCCACTTAAGAAAAGGTAAAAGTATGGGAGAAGCAATGCTAAGATCTATGGATGAATAACTTCGGTTGGCAAGGCAATAAAATGTTGCTTCCTTCTTATTCAATAGACATGCACCCGCAGAGAGCAGAAATTCCTCAATGAGCCGGCCTCGCGCATCGTTGCGAGAGTCGCCCCACAAGGTACTACGTGCATTGAAGTCACCGAGAACAACGTAAGGTTCTGGCAACTCATCTATAAAAGACTGAAATTCATGTTCGTCTAGCTGATAGTGTGGGGGTATATAAAGTGAGCAAATGGTAATTAGTCTGTTTAAAAGAACAGCCCTAACGGCCACCGCTTCCAGTGTTGTTTGCAGCTGCATGCGTTGACATGCTACCCTTTTGTCTATTATGATGGCAACGCCGCCAGACAACGCGAGCGCATCATCACGATCTTTGCGGAAAGTGATATAGTGAGTAAGGAAGTTCGTATGCTTTGGTTTAAGGTGTGTTTCTTGCACACACAGCACTTTTGGGTTATGTTTGTGTAGGAGTTCTTGAACGTCATCGAGGATCCTAAGAAGACCCCTCACGTTCCACTGCATAATTTGTGTTTCCATTGTGAAAGTGAGTTGGTGCTGTGTTACAGAGGAAAGAGGTGCTGCCTTAGATTGCAGTGCCCTTTCTGGGCCCTGTGACGCGAGTCTTATCTTTTTTGGAGCGGTCGAGGGATGCTCGCAGCTCCTTGGGCGCTTGATGCGCCGTTAGGATAGGTGTAGTGTCCATTGCCTCCTGCGAGGCGCCGGACGAGCGCTCGTACGAGCGGGAGGTTTCCCGTGAGTCTCGCCACAGAGGACGAGATTTTTGAGCCCACCAGCCCGGAGGTAGATGGGACAGTCTTCGGGTCCAGGCTGCGCTGTTCGTCGACAGCGCCAGCTGGGGCCGGAGAGAGTGAGGCAGCCTTGGCTGCGCCCACCGTGACGGGTCGTGACGGTCCTGCGTGTACGGTTCGCGTAGCGCAGGCTCTCGCCGGTGGTTGTGTTGGTGCCAGCGACCCTAGGGTAGCGGGACTTTCTTGCGGGGTGGGTGGAGCAGAGGTAACTGCTTCCACCACGGGGGCAGGAGCCGCAGCCAACGGCTCGCTGCGCGCGAGCTGGGCTTGTGGCGAAGGCCGCTGCGGCGCTGCCCACCGGCGCGCCGCATCAGCATAGAGCCATAGAAAGCTGAACACCGCCTTCGTGCTTCCCTGAACGAGATATTTTCTTTGTATTTTAGTGTGATTATGTTTTTTACCTTTTTCCATGTAGTACAGGCTCTAGAGTATGCCGCTTGCTCACCTTCACAGTTTGGACAATGGAGCGGACTGTCACAGATGTCAGAGGAGCGTTCGTGGTTCCCGCATTTGGCACAGGTCAGTTGGCCTCTGCAACTCTGCGAACCATGGCCGAAACGTTGGCACTTAAAACACCTACGTGGATTGGGGATGTAGGGTCTGATTCTTGTTTTTGTATACCCAGTTTCAAGGGACTCTGGCAGGACAGTTGAAGCAAAAGTGATGATCAAAAATTTTGTCGGAATTTCTTTGTTCTCGCGCTTGATCTTAATTCTTTGCACCTGAGTTACGTTCTGCTCCTTCCATCCTTCAAGGAGCTCTTCTTCGGTCAAGTTTAGAAGATCATCATCGGAGATCAGTCCTCGAACAGTGTTCAGTGACCGATGAGGGGTCACTGATTGGAACAGCGCCGAATGCCACAAGGTTTGAAAGCTTTCTGTACTGTGCACTGTCT
Source organism: Rhipicephalus sanguineus (assembly GCF_013339695.2). Classification (NCBI taxonomy): domain Eukaryota; kingdom Metazoa; phylum Arthropoda; class Arachnida; order Ixodida; family Ixodidae; genus Rhipicephalus; species Rhipicephalus sanguineus. The sequence continues at coordinate 39,821,694 of NC_051181.1, read as the reverse complement.
CGTACTTCAAGCAACAAGTCGCCGCTAATCATTTTAGTGGCCTAGCCGGGTCCAATTGTGTAAGCAAGACACTTGGCAACAATGAATGGGGAAAGAGTTCTGACGGTCTCCTGAGGATCTGTGCAGTGGATTACATGAAAACGAGGGAAGATTTCTTTCGGCGTAGAAAAGATGTCGGTTTCTTCGGTGCGCCATCTCTTTGCGAGAGGGCGATCAGACAGTTTGGGGAAGGCATTAGAGTTCATAAGTGTGTGATAATTTTCGGCGGCCATGGCAGCCGCCCACCACCGAGCCCAACGAGGGGACGCTGCAGCCCGTTATAGAACCACAGACGCCACCTGTGCATGACCACTATAACCTAATATATAATGCCCAAGGAAGGACATATACACAAGGTTAACCCTTGCCGCCACGAAAACCTTGAAGTAAATGGAAGAGAGGAGAAGACAGGAAAGGCTAAAAGTGAGAGAGAAAGACGAAGATGTGGTAGAGAAAGACAGGAAAAGGCGACTGCCGATTTCCCCTGGGTGGGTAAGCCCAGGGGTGCCGTCTATGTGAAGCCGGGGCCTAAGGGGTGTGTTGCCTCTGCCGGGGGGCCTTAAAGGTCCAATCACCCGGCGTCGGCTCAACCCCCAGGATCCCCTTTTCCCCGGACACGGCAAAGCCACGCACGGCGAGGCATGGGAGGGGGTCGAAACCCCCCCTTTAGCTCGGGTCCGTGGTGTCGCTACACACCAAACGCCTGCTTGCGCAGACGCCCCTGCGGGGAGTATACAGGATATTATCTGTAGTAATTAACATATTTATTTATTCAGAATGCCTTACAGGCCCATTTAAGGGCATTGAGTAAGGGACCTTAAAAAGATAACTTGCCGGCAGGCAAGTTATCTTTTCAAGGTCCCTGCCGGGCGCAAGTTATCTTTTCGTCCGCTTTACTTTCTTTATATTTATATGCTAATTACTACACATAGCATCCTCTATACTTTCCGTGGCATTATTGCCTTCTATTTCCCATTATTATAGGCGCCATCAGTTGGATTAACTGGATCGCAGGAAAGCTAGCTCTACAATAACCAAAAGGGTCCATAGCAAAGTATGGGCACAAGATAACGCGGAGTATCTCTTTTGGAGCGCGCTTCTAATAAAATTTAATTTAAATAAGTTTTTTTTTTGTGGAAGAAAGACTCCCGAATGCTATCGTAGCGAATTCTCTCTGCAGTCGTTAACGAAGTATTTGAGAAAAAATAGAAGGTTTTCCTAGAGTCGTTGATCCGGCTGTACTTGATGAGACGTATAGGTTTCAACATCAACAAGCTGGCTCCAGCAGCGCTACGGACATTCGTTTCCCAGTAGTTAGGGCTAAGCCACCAGTACGCTCAATGAAGGAAAGAAGATTACTTTTAAGGGCTCCTTTTTCTTTGTTAGACACAATATTAATGAGAACTAACAGACAGCAACGCCAAGGAAAGTAAGTATAGGGGGTGTTATTTGTAGTAATTAGAATATAAATGTGAAGAAAGTAAAGTGGACGAAAAGATAACTTGCCGCCGGCAGGGACAAACCTGCGATCGGTCCTTGCCGCAGGTTCGGTCCCTGCCGGCGGCAAGTTATCTTTTCGTCCACTTTACTTTCTTCACATTTATATTCTAATTACTACAAATAACACCCCCTATACTTTCCTTGACATTGCTGTCTGTTAGTTCTCAGTACGCTCAATGGATGATGATGATGAACAAACTTTTTTGATTTGGAATAAAGATCCGCTCACCTTTCCGAGGAGGAGGGGACCCATAGAATTGTTTTACGCTTACCTAGAGAGAAAACAGGCCCTTCAAGCTGTTGCACGCATGGGAATGCTGGGATATGTGAGCTTCGAACTTGGCTCGGATTGGCATCGTTCACGAAGAACCCGGACACCAGGAAGACGCTCTTGGCTTCAATGCATTCCTTGCGTTTTTAGCCAATATTATGAGTGCTAGTTTTCATATACGCCCTCCCTCTCGCAAGGGTTCTCACAGCTGTCTGCAAGTCACTAATGGTTAGTGTACAGTTGAGGTGGATGCTATGGCCAGTGCAACGGCTGCTTCCTCCATCTTTTCTGCTAAACTCATTCTAACCGCACTGCTGAGCTTATGATTTCCTTTGTAGTCCAGTGCTGCTGTAGTTATGTTGTCGTTGCCTCTAAGTTATTTCCGGGAAATATTTTAAAGGGGCCCTGCCACACTTTTTGAGCAGGGTCAAAAAGCGCTGCCAGTCGGTAGTCGAGGCTCCCGAGAACACGCGAGCCAAATATTATAGCGAAGCGAGCGGCCTGGAATTTACAATAAATTCTCAAAGTCAGCTGAAAATCGCTTCCTCTTCTCTCGACAAATGATGTATTAGTCTGCAATATATGACGCGATTGTCGGCAGTTCCACCATTGGTTGATGTTATAATCACGATAACACCCTCATTATTACCTTCGTTGTTAATTTTGAGTTCAATAAGTAGATAATATGTATGTTTATATTGTGTTATGCCGTTAAAACACCGAACAAACATTAATATTAGCACTTCCGGTCTCACCGACAGCTCGTCTGCTCGTAGTTGCGTGGTTGCGTTTTCTTCACCATGCGCAGTGCCGAAATCGTGAATATTTCTGTGCTTTTGACCATCGCCGGTTGCCGTTGAGAGTGGCAGCCGTTCGAGTGTTGCCTCGTCAGCTGGAAACTGCATCGTCGGCACGTTCTCACGACCGACCGAGGCAGCGGTGCAGCATTTCTCCGATAACAATGCTGGCGCCGGCTAGCTTAGGATACCTGTGTTCGCTGTATGGCGAGAGTCCCGTTCGCTGTCTGTTCAGTATGTCATTGAGCCGTTCCTCGGCGTATCGTCCCCGTAGTCTCAGGTTCCCGAGAAACCGCGACACAGCAACCAAGCAGACTCGCATTTTCACGGTAGCTGCAGACAGCCGGGGGATGGGTCCGCGCTGGCCCGATGCCCCACGATCCTTTCTTCTAGTCTTTAGTTCTTTGTTGTCAGCCCGCACTCGCTGTGCGCCCGCATTCGAAGAGCAAACAGCATCGAAGTACCGCCACTGGGAGAAGGGTGCACGCAGCTTTGCCGTGTTGAATACGATTCAAGCGCGAGCAGTGCGACGAGGCGGTGTATCGGAGTGTGGGTGGAAACCCATCTCAGCTGTCATTCGTTCCAAACGCGCACGCAAGTTTGCGTCCATGGTTGGCAGAGCGATGAAAACACTACAGCAGTTCGAGGTGCACACCCAACATTACCAAACCGACTCGCAGTCTTCAAGCACCCGCGATACACGGTGCCATGGGCTCCGCCGCTGGACGACGACCGCGCGAGCCGACCGGAAGTGGCGCCACAGACCACGTGGTTGCGCCGAGACGCCAGAAAGAAAAAAATGAAGAAAAAAAAAGTGCCGCCGGCGCTGACGTCGCCTCCTCGCACCTCCGCCCTCCCTCCCTTCACGCCGCGCGCAGCTTTCCGCGCGCTCGCTGCGTTGAGTTGAGGGAAAAAGCTGCGGAACGTGATCTCTATAATTTGGTAACACCACTTAGACTTGACGGATTCGAAAAATTTTTGCGGCATATGACTCGTGAAGAGTCATACGTCAATAATGAGACTATTCCAATATAACTAAGAAAGGTGTTGCAGGGCCCTTTGTGTTCTTATGTATAACTTACGCTCTTTCTGCTCTTCTGGCCTGATGATGTCGGGGAAACCGAATAATTCCGTTCACACGGACAGCATACCGCTCCCCTAGAGTTGAGTGCGGAGTAATCTGAATTATTCCCATTCATTAGAAAACTACAACGTGTGTATATATTTTGTGGCGGGAGCACCGAAAAACACACTTGTTTCTCGTGCAGAGATTCCGCTTCACCTAACGACTTCCGGTTTGGAAAGAAAACATGCGAAAGTACAATAGTATAAAAGGGTGGTTCTAGTTATTGTTTACCATAAATATAATCTCAAGCATGGATTTAGTTGCAAGGAATGTAAACATATGCGTCGACGCGTAAGTATAGGCTCTGTCGCGAAGCGCTCCGCTGTCGGCGGCGGCGTGTTACTCCGTGCTCCTGATGGGCCCTAAGCAAACTTTCTACCCTCCCGCTCCTTCTCTCTCTCTGTCGCCTCCTTCCCCTCTCATTCGATGTCCATATAAACACGGAAAGATGCACGAACATTTCGTCTTGAGAAAGGTCAGGCTCTGACCGAAACGTCGACGTAATAAATGAAGTTTTCTTGAAGTGCCACCTCTCATACTTATACGGCAAACAAAGGCAACCACTCCTTCAACTAATATATATATATATATATATATATATATATATATATATAATGTGAAAAATGGACTGTACAACAATATTTTGGTCCATAATTAGTAGAAGTTGCCGGGTTGCCGGCTATAAACCTCCCCTTTCACAATGCCGATGACCGCCATCTCGCCTTGACGTCATGTCCTGCATGGAGCAGAGTCATTGTCTGCTACCAGATCAGCCAGCTTACCACAAGTGGTCAATTTGCTGCTGCTGTGCCCAATGGCAGTGTTTCAGCTGCTGCTAATTGTTTATTTCCAGTGGCAAGCTGAAGGAAGCTGATATAGCTCACTTGCATGAACAATGTTGTCTGTCGTAATGCATATGCTCGCACAACAAGCAGCTTGTTGCGTCACGGTAGCCCGACGCTGCAAATGGCTGCGATCCAACCAATCCAACTTCGTACAATTCAATCCAAGACGTTTGCACGTTTTTGTCTTGTGTGCGTGTGGAAGAAGGCGCAGCGCATGGACGCTGTTCAGTGCAAGTGCCAGTGTGAGGTGCGAGATTTGCATGTGTGTGCACAGCGGAGAATATGCATCGTAGAAAGGATTACCTCAACCCAGGCAGTGCCTCCGCCATCCCATATTCCACGAAAACTTACCTTGAAAGGTCAGCCCAGCGTAAGAAGCAATCACATGGACTACAGCAGGACATCAATGTCATTGCCGGGTTAAGCCATTAGGCTGCTCCGGCTGCACGCAGTGACGCGCAGACGCCAGCACAGACACAGCCTGAAGACTGATGCTGAAGGCCACTCGGACACCGAATCCGCACATGAAGCGGCCTCAAGTGACTAGCCGCAGCCTCACATAGGCGCAGAAGTAACAGAGCAGCCGCAGGAAGACTTAGTGCCAGCAAATCGTCACTCTAAAAGCTCCTTAACAGTGAATTTGGTTCTGGAATTTGGCATTTCTTGGAAGGGAGTGGAAGCCCTCCAAAAGTTGATTATGCACGTACTTGCACGGCACGATATACCAGCTGCAAAATATAGCTTCAAGAAGAGTGTTGGGGCAGAAATAAAAGCCGCCAGTTTCCACTTCTACTGTGCAAACTGTATGACGCTCCTTGCCGAAACAAGTGGCGACCTTGCCGAACGAAATTCAGTGCGGGTAAGGTGCAGCGTGTGCGGACAACGTTACAGAGGCCCGCAGATGCTACGAGAAGCCACTTTTTCATAACGCTGCCCATCGCGAAGTTGCTGTCTTCATTACTTGCAGAAAATGATGCCAGCGCTGCACTCCACGAAAAACTCGAGTCTATACACAAAAGTCTGTCTGATGACAAAGATGAAATGACAGATATAACAGATGGCACCCTATACAGAACCCTTAGTCACAAACTGACGTTAAAAAATGACATAACCCTCACTGTTAACAGTGACGGAAGCCCCGTCTTCAAATCGTCAAAATTTTCTGTGTGGCCCATTCAGGTGATGGTGAATGAACTCCCAGTGCACATTAGGCAGAAAAACGTGCTTGTGTCTGCCCTATTGTATGACCAGAAACATCCTTATATGACTCTTCTATTAAACACATTTGTAGAACAAATGGATGGATTGTCGACCAACGGCATCACATGGAAGGCAGGCAACGAAACTGTGCATTCCAAGGTAATATTTTGTAGTTCTAAAGCTGCTTACTTCTGACCGGGTACATTAGTGTGCCAACTAGTTTCTTTCAGTCATCATTCCTCTTAATTCCTAAGTGTCTAAGCAGTACTTACTGTTTCGCATTAACTGTAACTCTTACAACTTTCTGGGAGAGTGTCCATTTATGCAAATGCACAGAAAGTTCTTGTAAATGCATTGATGTCAACTGAAAACTGATAATATTCCCTATCCTTTTCATGGCCTCATTATCTGCTGCAGTAATTCATTTGTGTCTATTGAAGCAAACAAGCCTTCTATCCATTTCCCTTTTGTTGCACTTTGTTGCAGAGTAGCATTGGCTAACAGCTGCAGCGTGTATTTTGATATCGAAATATATGTTGTCCTTGTTTATGCAGGTGTACTGCTTCAGCTGCCGCGCTGATGCACCAGCACGGGCAGCCATGCAGCACTTAACCCAGTTTAACGGGTATTACGGCTGTGGAAGATGCTTACATCCTGGGGCTGCTGTGGATGGTACGCAAAGATATCGCTTAACTGCAGAGCATAGTAAGATTTTTAAGCAATTCTTATGTAAACACCTATCATGTTCAGTGTATCTGGCTCTAGCATTTCTCATCTCAGAGGCAAAAATGTATGTTATGTAGTAGCGTTTCTATGTTTCAAAATTCTGGCTCATTGTCAGTTTTGGAAATGAGATGTGCAAGTGAATTCTCGGAAATGCTGCTAAAAGCAAGTGTGCAAGTATTTAAAATCAAGCTAAACTGTCAGTCAATATTTACAATTTTCTAAATTTGTGCGGTTTTCATTTTTTTTCGTATTATGCCAAACAGGAACGGTCAAGTATCCTGTGGACACTATTGCACCTGATAGGACAGCAGAAGGTACAAAGATAATGATCGAGGCCGCTGAAGCTGGAAGACCGGTTCAGGGCGCAAAAGGCGTCACACCTTTGATTAATATTCATCACTTTATTATAATCTGGGGCTTTACCCCAGATTATATGCATTGTGTGCTTCAAGGTGTGGTACGGCAGTTGACGGATGACTGGCTCTCGACGTAGGCGAGCAGTATTACATTGGGGCGCCACAAACAGTGGCGGCCATAGATGAGTGTTTGTGCTCGATAAACCCTTACAAAAATGGCTGGTAATATTGAGTAGACCACCTAGTAACCTTACTGAAAAACCAAAAAGACGCGTACCATCAAGGAAAAAGTAAGGACAGGACAGAAAGGGCGTCACTCGCCACTAACTTTATTCCCAGAACATCAGCGTCATATATAACCACAGCGACCCTGCGCGCGCACATCGCCTCACACGCTCGTCAAAAACCCGCGATAATAAGATTACCTAATCGAAAAATGAATCGATGAAACTAAATTCACCCCCACGCAGAGCAACACATGTGTCACTAACACAGCATTCTTTTAGGGGCGAAGCTCCTTAAGGCGGCACCCGTTCGTCCCTCGTCGTGCTCGTAGTAGTGAGTAACAAGTCTTACCCTTTGACCTCCAAGGTGGTGCCGGTGGGAGATTTCTCCTGTGCGTTGTTGAACAATAAAAAATTCGCAGCGTGCGCGTTAACTAAAAGCCGAATTCTTCTGTCTCTGTAGAAGTGTAAGTGTTAGCTAAAAGCCGACTTCTTCTGTCTCTCATTCCCATTAGCAGCCATTGTTTACCTCCAAGGTAGTGCCTGGTGAGATTTCTCCTGTGTGTGATTAAACAATAAAAATTTTGTTCAAAACGCCGTTGATTGATGAAATAAACCAACGAAAGACGCCAGATGTTTTGTAAAAACAAAACGAAAGAACGCCAGATGTTTCTAAAGCAAAACGAAAAAGACGCCAGCTGCTTAACGAAAGACGCAAGGTGTTTTCTAAAGCAATGGTTTTCTAAACAATGAAAATTCACAGCGTACATGTAAAATTAAAGTGAGCTGCAAGTCGTCATAACTCATCGAACCTTTAGTATAAACGCGCCCGATCTCACGTCGGTGATGATGTACTGGGCAGAATTCACGGAAGATTCACGGTTTACCGATGAACCTCCGCAGCTTCGCCCACTCATCATCATTCACTCCGTGGATATGCTGTGATTTTTTCTTTGTAATATAGTATGCTTCCATAATTTCACGCGCTAGGACATCGTTACTCTTTCTAAGAACGGAAACACTGGCAAACCCAGGCTCACACTTGCAGGAACCACAATGCACAGGTAAATGTGCTGAAAGTTTATTTTTCACCGAAAGTTCGTGCTCCCTCATCCTGTCGTTTATGCACCGGCCTGTTTGGCCGATATATACCCTACCGCAACTAAGCGGGATCTCGTACACCACGCCAACCGAGCAGGCTACAAAGGGCCTTGCGTGCCTCTTCCCACACGGGGAGGGCCTCGGTGCAGAAGAAATTCGTGGGCACAGGCTAGCCAACTTGCGGGGCGCCGAGAACACCAAGGGTACCTTGTACCTGTTGGCCACATTCTTAAGGTTGTGAGCAACCTTGTGCACACATAAACTTTCAGCACATATGCCATGACGCTGATGTTCTGGGAATAAAGTTAGTTGCGAGTGACGCCCTTTCTGTCCTGTCCTTACTTTTTCCTTGATGGTACGCGTCTTTTTGGTTTTTCAGTAAGCATGTACCAACTAGCCCAACAAAAAGTTCTATTAGGTTACACCTAGTAACCATCTAGTAACATTGGTAACCGTCTATGAACATTTGCGCTCTAGTAACAATAGTTAATAGACCGTCTAAAGACCTCCTTCTTACTATTTTCTAAAGACTATATTATGTAGACCGTCTAAAGGCCTCCTTCTTACTATTTTATAAAGACAATATTATGTAGACTGTCTGAACGCCTCCTTCTTACTGTTTTATAAATATTATAATATGTAGACTGTCTAAAGGCCTCCTCTTTACTGTTGTATAAATACTATAATATGTAGACCATCTAAAGACCTCCTCCTTACTGTTGTATAGATTGTTTTATGTAGACCATCTAAAGTCCCTCTTTTTACTGCTGTGTAAAGACTGTTTTATGTAGACTATCTAAAGGCCCCCTTTTTACTGCTGTATTAAGACCATTTCTTGTAGACCACCTGGATTATTTTATGCAGACTACTACATGGCCTCTATTTACTTTTACATAAAGATTACATTATGTACACTAAAGGTATCCTGCTTCTGTATCAATTTTTTTTTCAGGGGTGGGAGGGAAGTCCACCAGACTTTATATATATATATACGCTCTTGCACGCATTTGTATATGTATGTTTATAAACACATGCAAACTTGAAAATTTTCTGAAGGGGTTCCAGTTCCTCCTGAAAGCCTTACATGCAGGGGCTATATGTGAAAAACTTGTGCACTTGCAACACAGTATGACACACACACACACACACACACACACACACACACACACACACACACACACACACACACACACACACACACACACACACACACACACACACACACACACACAAAATTGATTTTCTTTCCCTCAATCAGTTACTAAAACTTCTTGAGTCAGCTTTCATGTGTGAAGAGAATATAAGGTCCTTGATATCACATTCAATAAAACTGGATTATCATTCACAGGTCTACTGTTTTGTCGAAATACTCCATGCTGCTTGTTTCCAATTCCCCAGTTAGTTTTCAGAAAGTTGGGGTTCGTAGGGATTTATTTTGCATCTAAAGAAAACAGACTAATGTGAATGCCATTGTGTGCCCATGTTATTCATTCTTAATTTTTGTCTCAGACATCTGTTGAAAAAATTTTATTGTAGCGTGCTGCGATGTGATGAGATGTGTTCAACAAGGGATGAGCATACGAGAGAAAAAAAGGCAGGTATGTGTTGTGCACATAGCATGGCAAAAAAAGTGGAACTCATTCATACTCACTCAAGAAATATATCTTGCACTTTGGGCTCACTTGAACTCAGACTCACCAAAATTTTCATGTTACGAACTCATTCGGACTCACGCTCACAAAAATTTTCTTCAACTGGACTCACTTGGACTCAAACTCACCAAAATATTCGTCACCCGGACTCACTTAGACTCAGACTATCGGCTCGATTTGAGTCTGAGTGAGTCCGAGCGAGTCGACTCATGAGTGAGTTCGCCAACCTATAGTTGTGCATATTTTTCATATTATAAAAGCACTTTCTGTTACCAGTACAAGCATCGGAATGTACTGTGTACCTCAACATAACAAATTCTGCCCGTAGTTAAAACCTGTCCATAACAACCTACTTCAGGTTGAGACCCTTTTTATTCGTTATACAGCACAAACGGACCCACAGGACGACAACGAAGTCTGAGACATAAGCCCAATGCTTGAACTATAGCGCCGGTTATGCAGTATGAACTCGCCTTCTAGTATATTCTTTTGAAATCCTCTGTCAACACATTCCAGGAGCCATGGATTGGATTTTTTCAAACGTACAGTATTGTTTACTAGACGTAAAGTATTCTGGCAAACACAACTCACTTAATGTAGTTGCATGGTTCATCTGGACATTTACGATATGAAAGGCATAAAGAGCCAATAAGATATTGTGACACTCAAAAACATCATAGGCCGTGGCTGCACACAGTGAAATGCACACAAAACATCGCAGTTAAGACAAATTATTTGTTCCCAAATACATTGCATTGTACCACAGAACTTAACTTATAAAGCGTCTTTCATTTTCATAGATCAAATCAATGCTGTGTATGACAACATAACATTTTGCTTTGTTGATATGTGTGTACATTGTTTTACACTTCAATAAGGTACAAAATAGGAGCACATACACAGTAGGGCTTAGACTGCAGCATGCCTTCGCTAATATTATTACTGATTAATGTGATATGTGGCACAAATATACACATAGGCATGTGCACATAAAGGGGTGCAGGGGGGTGCAGCCACTTCCCCTGATTACCCAATAAAGGGTGCTCAAAATCTGCCCTATACATTGATTAGTAGGGAGTAGGGAGGTGGGCGCTGTGACAAGGCTTTGCTAGCCCCCCCCCCCCCCTTGACTGGGAATCCTGCACACACTTATAAATATACATGCACGAGCATGAATAATACAATGGCTTGAAGATCTTATTCAGTTTCACAGCAGTTCATCACAAGTTTCTCACAGTTTGTCCACATATGTGAGCAAAATAATAAAAATAAAAATAAATGGAGGAAAACAGGAAGTAAAAACTGTGAAGCTGTGTGAAACTTGGGCTTCAAGAATCAAGAATCAAGAAAATTTATTTCCAACGTAAAGTTGGGGGTCACCCCAGGCGAAAAGCGGCGAAATGCAGCTTGAAGGTGCCTGGGGGCCCATACACAAGGCAGCGTACACGTACATTTATAGGCAACATAGGGTACTTAATGAACAGAGGATATTTAAAGTAGTAAAAAAAAACCAAGTAAGGACATAGAATACTGGTAAACATAAGACATACATATATACACTGTTACACGCGCACACATAAACGGAAAGGTAAGCATACTAAAAAATGATGTCGGATCATGATATGTTTCATGATTCCATGTGCCAGAACCCTGACATGATAAACCAAAGTTCTTTAAAATGCACTGGTGCTTTATTTATGTCTTTAATGCAGCCGTGACTGGGAAACGAACCTATGCCCTCATGCTCAGGAGCACATTTGCATAGTTGCTGTGCCACTGTTGGAAGTATACATATACTGAACAAACATATTAGGGAAGCATGAAAGTTTATAAACGTTACAGGAATAGTTACTCCGACCAAGGCTTAAATCCACGGTTTACTTGTTTTAAAAATTTGTTCGACTGAAATTAAAGCGTTTATGCAAAGTATAGTTGCTTGCAATGTTTTTAAATATGATAGATACAGCGAGAAATGCCTTAATACAAAAGCAGAATACTGATTCCAATAACATAAGAAACAATGCATTTTGTTGAACCTCGTGAGCCAGCTATCATATATACAGTTCTATGTCACTTCAATTACGTTCTTTTCAGCACTGTAACAGCATACAGAGAGCCAAAAGAAATGCACATCTAATAGATTTTTGTGATGAAAAGTGTAAAGGTGTAAGCAAACCTATCATATCTATTCTGAAGGCCACCAAAGCTTGCCATAAGAACCTAAGGCACTGCCCACAGTGGTACAACACAGAATGCTGTATTCACTGAAACAAACAACTTTCTCTCTATCTAGTTTAATGCCGGATCAAAACGTGCCATACTGATATCTTCCATATGTATCAAAAATCGGTATCAGGTGACAGTCATTCAAAAACGAGGGAACAATCTCATTTATGGTGCGTATGTTCTTGGTGGCCGCATTTTCTGTTTAAACAGACCCCACAAATCCGTTATGTTGAAAGAATTCTGCAATGTCAAGCTGAGTGTCACAAATTTCAGTCACCAATGCATTGGTTCTACGGAAGTCTTGCAAGCTAGTTTTATCATGGAACAGTTGTGATTTATGGAGTCTGTAGGTATGGTGCGGGCGATTGCAAGCAGCTTCAAGAAGGTAATTGCCATAAGACCACATGGAGAAAGTGAGTGTTTCTGCATGCTAAACATAGCGACAGAAGTTCTGATTGACAGTAAAAAAACCTGATATGCTGAGCACACAAGAATCACTTGAAACGCTTACTGCAAAAAAGAAAGCATTGCTGTTTTATAACAATAGATTAGATAAACCAAACCACATGATGTATTATTGTTTCGGCTGTGGCAAAATCGTAGAAGTCCTAGAAGAACTTGTTTTTGACGAGTTGGTGCCTTAGTTTGCTGAACATTTCATAACTAGCGCAAAGCTCGAAAAATGAAAAAGAGGGGAGGAAAAAGACAGACATGTGCCAACAAAGAGACAGGTTGGCACCTGTCTGTCTTTAATCCTCCCCTCGTTTTCATGTTCTAAGCTTTGCGCCAGTTACGAAATGTTCAGCAAAGTATAAAGTAGAGGCCCATCTACTGTGCATTGTCAGTGCCCGTTAAAGAACACCAGATAGTTGAAATTTCCGGAGCCCTCCACTACAGTGTCCCTCATAATCATATCTAGTCTTAGACATAAAGCCCCAAATATTATTATTATGGCTTCGGCTGTGGCATTTGGGCTGCCATCTCATGGTGGCTGTCGCAACTTTTTGCTCATCTGGCATGTCGTAGATGTTGGTGGTGTCTTTCGTATCATAGTAGTCCTTCATACCATGCAGTGGCTTGGGCGGGCTTAGCCACAGGGACTACGAAGCCAGCAGCAATACTTTTCGATGTGGTTCCTAGAAAATGGAGCACCCAGTGTACCTAGCCTAATCATCCTATGCCCATGTGAGATGGATGTTATGCTGCTGTACCTTCGCAGATCGTGCAGATTAAATGAGGAAAGGCAGGCAGCTTGAGGTTCGTGCGTGCATGAAACTGTACACTTTCTGCTTACTTTGGAAAGTAAGCGGCCCTTTTTTTTTACTGCATGTGTGCACATTTTGTAAAGGGGGTGAAGACAGGGATCTAAAAATTGTGATCGTGCTTGAACCAACAACTAAGTATCAGTTATAAACCTATGTACTTGTGCATGCTTTCTATTTGCAGCTCATATATGCACTTAAGAGTGTGAACACACCAGATAAGTGCTGAGTGAGAACACGGTGCAAACACATGTAATGATTCGAATTTGTAGGCGCAAAGAAGACACGGACGAGAAGGGAGACACACACACAGGGCGCCTGTGTGTGTGTCTCCCTTCTCGTCCCCCTTCTTTGCGCCTACAAATTCGAATCATGCATTACCAACACGCCCAGTTGCTCACCCTCACATGTAATGAGCAACAACCAACCGATGCACAAGCATTGCAGACACACGTAAGGGTGTTTTGTTTTTTCTAGCCTTGCACGTCACAGGAAGATTCAGGGGCACAGCCAGATATTCTTATAGTGGGGGAGGGGGGTAACCAACTTCCTTTCTTCTATGCACGTGTATTGGTGTGCTTCTGGCACTTGCTCATACATCCACAAAATATCCACTGTACAGCCTGACATTGCAGGCATTGTCGTTGAAGCGTTCTTTTCAGTGGCAATGCCAGTTCGTAACACAAGTCTCTTTCAGTAGATGTAGTAACGTAAAGCACAGCAAGCAAAATAAACTTAGGCTGAACTCATCTGCAAAGAGCACTACGACATGTTTCCAAATACAACATGGGCTATGCGGGGGGCTGCATGATTGTGGCTTTGGGTGCTTTGGGATTAGCAAGAGCAGCGGCACTTCCAACTTCTGCGTACATCCAGTTTTGATATTTACACCCATGAGCAAAACTATACGGACCATGGAGCGCATGTCGATGCAGTCTAGTGGCAAGGCATCTGCTGTCAATGGCATTTATGTGACCGCACATTTGACATCGCAATGCTCTTAACAGCAGACGGCTGGCCACTAGAGGGTGCGACATCAATTTCATCATCCGCTCCCATGGACCGTATGCGTTTCCTGATGGGTGTACAACTTAAAAGCGCTGTGACTAAAGCATGGGTGCGTCTTTTGCCACCTCGGCTTTTCGCACCATAACCGAAACTTTTGTTGTTGCACTGTTTAGTGTATGGCAATACGCAAAGATGGTTCATTAGCGAAGGTGAAAGGGATAGTCCAGGTGTTTATCGTAGATTTATTTTGCTCTATGAAGCTATGTAGCACACAGCACAGAGTTGACACTAAATTTTGTCCAGCATTCATGTCCAGAACGTCCCTATTCTGGCAAGCTGACACAGTGGCAGACACCATAGGTGCCCTGCAATCACGTGCAGGTGATACTTGAGTGACACATTTGCCTGCCATTGAGCACAGTGTGTCAGTTGCATGTCCACTCATTGGCCCCTGACCAGCAACAAAAAGCTACCTTGTCACTGCAAGCTTCCCAATATGAATGGCGTGGCAGCAACCAGTGCTCCTGCTTCGACCAGAATTTGCTCTAGCTACTTGCTCTTAACGCACTCATAGCTATAAATAAACATTAAAATGAGCTAATATACTGATTAGGAGAAAGAATTGGTGGTGTTTGTCATTGGTTAGATAAGCAGCTTGTTTTCATGCTTCTAGGCCTGAGATGCCATCGAAGGCCTCCTAAATCTGGAGATTTCTACCTACCAAACTACAAGATGGCCAAAGAAAATTTCACTCTGGTGACACAGCACATATGTACTGGGGCATATGAATCTATATCTAGTATGCACAGGTACAAATGGTGCCATGACACTTAGAGATTGTCTAGCGGGCATTTAATTGTATCTATTCAAAGAAATTTCTATGCTTCACAATGCTGCATACATGAGGCCACTCTGGGCCATGGCATAGAGTAACTACATGCATTTTTCGCACTGCACATTTTAACATATACAATCAATGCTAACTTACCCAAATGTCAATTTTTCTGTATGCAGCTTGAATACTACAATTTAAAGGCTTGTGCACAACCAAGACAGCTAATAAAACCTTTCTCTCTGCTAATGATCTCGTTAATGAAAGGCGATTGCCGAGCAGATTCCAAGAGCTGATGTATCAGCCCCCTGAAATGCACCACGAAAGAACCGACAATTTTAAGGGTAAGTCTTTTTATTGCACCGGCGAAAGCCGGTTGTGGTCCAAAGGCAGTCAGAGCCAAGAGTTGATAACACAAACCAAATATATTCTCTGTTAAGGCATTACAAGCATCATACAAACATACACACTTGGCAAGTAGCATTTGCAATACAACTCACAATATATCTTATATGGTGCTCAAAACAACAAGACCAAACAAACAAATCGCATTACAAATGCAATCTCATGCATTACAAAATATTCAAGAACACCTAAAGCCTCAACTATTCACCCATGTGCTCTGTCCACAATTCTTAGAACGTAACACTCGAATGTTTCTCTTCCTGTAAACACTCATGCAAACTCCAGCACTGATCATTGTCGTTTCCTTCCGTCGTCTCACCTAAGAAGTATCCTCGATGACACTCTTCCAAAGTTTTCACTGCTCCCTCGACATCACCACTTGATTCTTCCACATTGTCTGACCGCATTACATCGTAAAATACGTCATCTTCTGTCGACAGAACCATTCTCACTTGAGCAACATAACTCCTTCAATTCAACATCTTCTGACTGGCTGACTTCATCTTCAGACTCTCTGTTGTCGTTTGCTTATATCGGTTCGCACCCAGATTTAAAGACGCCTCCAGGAGACTCCTCTACAGGAAGCACGGCGAAAGCTTAGAAAAGGGCTGAATTCTTCGCACTAGTGCCACTCACGGTGCTATCGCTCGGCATTGTATTTTCTCTCCCTTTGAGAACTTTCTCGTCTTCACTGGGCAGGTTGTCAGCGGGTTGTCAGTGGCCGTTTGGAGGAGGAGACACGCTCGTGGCGTCTTTTCATACTTTTTTTTTCACTGCGCACACACAGTCATGTTCAATCTCCAGTACTGTAATTTCATGCCATCGTTTGAAATTGGCGATATGCGCCCATTTAAGTGCTCGTTTGTGACACTCTCTTTCAGCCTAAGTGACTAAATTGAAGAGACACTAAAGAGAAAAAATGACTTGGCTTAGATTGATAAAATGCACTCTGAGAACTCTAATGCCGTAAGTTTCACAACCATTAGTTCATTATTAGCAGAGAAAATCAAGGTTGAAGTTTCATTTTTAAATTTCGTGCCAATTACTCCACGCTTGAATAAGAAATTTCAAACTATTTTTCGTATGTATGCGACATTGATTCGATTAAATTTTCTGAAGGTTCGTATGTTAAGTCTATGGCATCCACAGATGACAACGTACTCAACTTCATCGATTAGAAGCTACGTAGGACCCAGTTGACGCCTTCAAAATTTATGACACGGTGTTTGGTGCGGGAATCTCAAGGTGGCGTCTCCACTCGCATTTTCTTTTCGCACGTTTTTTCGCTTACCAAGCGTCGTGTCGCGGTAAGAGTGGTTTTTTCCAGATTGTGAATCTGTACTTAACTAATCGCGAAGAATCATTTTGCTCTTCAGTATCCTTTTAAAATCGTCCGAAAATGTGCCATCTACATAAATGAGTGCTGGCTCAGAACTCTCCACATAGGGAGTGTAAGATGTTTACATCAATAACTGCAACGGTGTTCACTTCACGGAGGTCAGACTGACAAGGGTGGTTTGCCATTCAAGCATGACTTATTTGATAAACATTGCCCATATACACCCTTAACACGTGATACATAAGTCTGTAGCACACTACTCGGGCACTCTATAAAAAGCACTAGGGGAAATACGCTGAATACAATAATGTTATAACACAATACGCTTACAAAGTACACAGCTCTCATCAAGATAATATCTGCATAAACGCTAAGGAAATCCACACGATGGCCCGGGCGTCGTCGACACCGATGCGATGGATGCCGTTGAAGCTGATGTGACCATCACATCAAATTTGACGCCGCCCAGGTCATAGACACAGAAGGCAGTCGCACAAATAGGCAGTTTGTAAAGTCCTGGCATATCCAAACAACACCTGGAAACATTAACCGCTGAACTGGAATGTTACCGAATGTTTACATGCACGGTCTATGGAACCAGTAGAGAAAACACCGCAGCAACAAGAACAGAAGGAAGGAGGACAATGAAGAAGGGGACACCACTCACTAGCTTCGAAGCCGGCCATATAGTTACCGCTGAACAAGGGACCGAATCGGTCTGGAACCGTAGGGTCACTTTTTAGTTAAGCGGCTGGAAAGTTTATTTTGTTCGTGTGAATTTTTACCCAGCCAGACAGATCTCCGTCGAATATGTTCACCTTTGCACTAAGGAAAAGCAATACACACAGCAAAATTTCCAGATATTGTTTGGCTTCAAAGACTGTACAAAGCTCATAAAACTTTCATAGTAATCACAATTTTTAAAGGAGTGTAGACACCAAAATATTCTATGAAAATATTTTATGAATATTCTGAAAAGTGACAGAGCCACTTATCAGCGACTCTGTCAACTGAAGGTAAGTGCACAATAGAATTCTCCGTAATTTATTATTACACAATGAAGATGACGCACTTCATGATTTCAACCCCTCCATGGTGGTCTAGTGGTTATGGTGCTTGACTGCTGACCCAAAGGTCGCAGGACGGAATCTCGACCGCGGGGACTGCATTTTCGAAGGAGGTGACAAGGCCTGTGTGCTTAGATTTAGGTGCATGTGAAAGAACCACAGGTGGTAGAAATTTCCGGAGCCTTCCACTACAGCCTCTCTTGTGGTTTTGGGATGTTAAACCCCAGAAATTATTAACCACTGCACGATTTCAGAAATTTCTGCCATGAGATGGACAACTTCCAAGTGATAAAATGTTGGCAAGTGATAAAATCACTTAGTATAACATGATGTGATTTAATCCAGGCACCGGCATGGCAGAAGAGTATTCTACCACATAGCCACACCAGTGCTTGAAAGTTGTTCATAAGACTGTATACTGGTGCCAAGTCAAACAGGGAACCACGTTAACAGATGTGATGTTGCCTGATGGAAGAGTAAAAGAACACCGGGCGTCACCCAATACGAATTGCACATGGATTAAAAACTGCTCATTACAAAAGGGTCAGCCATAATTCATCAACAACCACAGCATCAACAGTGTGCAGCTATGTATGTACACATATAGCCTTACAGACACTTAGTGGGTACCAAGCCACTTTGCAAAATGAATTACGGCATAGTGGGTACCTCTCAACTTTACGTATAGTAGTGGTCCTAAAGGAGCTTACAAAGGGCCCTAGAAAAACCACTTCTCCAGCCCACGGTACGACTGTGCCACATGTTCAATGCAGTTTTGGCACTTTTTGCACATGGTTCTCAAGACAAGCCACACTTTGGTTCCGACTTCAAAAGTAGAATACACCACCTTTAAGAAATCTGTTCTGTCAAAATTTGTCACAGCATTTTTTGTAACCACGTAAACCTCACGCTATAGTCAGTTTACCATTAAGCTTTGATGTCTACACTCCTTCAACTTGATTCCAACATAACCTCCTCATGTAGGACAGACAAGACAGCTGTACCAGCACAGCACAGAAGAATGTACTTTTTGATGTCAATAGCTCGCACAGTGGCAAATTAATTCGTTTTCTTTACATTAACAAAAAGAGCACTGTTGCTGTCATCAATGGAAGGTAGAAATACACTACTCACAAAAAACTTGTTTACCCTAAACAGCACATGGTCACTGCTGCTGAAGGATGGGCATTTACAACTGGTAAAAATCTCGGTTATTTGCCCAAATTCACCGTTTGCCATTACATAGGAGTTTTTTCTTGACTTGTCCATAGCTGCTATGCAATAAGTAAACGAGCCCACAGTAGCCTTCTTGTATTTTGTTCTGTCACCCTCAAGAGTTCTTTTTCCATAAAGAATTATGTTCTTCACTTGAACACAGTTCTTCCTTAACTCGTAGCCTTTGAGTAATGACTGAACATAGAGCTGCATGTCGCCATTCTGCCAATGCATTCGGGACAACATAGGTGGCAGACTCTGCAAAATACAGAACTTCTCAATAATTTGCAGATGTGCAAATCGTGTACCATTTACAAAGCGTACAAGCTTGCCATTCATAGACTCATATGGAAAGGTTGAAAAGCTCCAAAGTGGTCCGCATTGCCGGACATTATCGATCATGTGAAGTAGAATGTGGGCGTTATAAGTCATACTTTTTTTTCCATAAATTTCTTCCTACTCCTGAAGAAATTCTACAAGCGTTTCTTTCACCTTGGCAACTTTGTCCATTGGGACACTTGACTGCAGACAAAAATGCATGACTCCTACGAATTTTATTCAATTTTTGTAGTATCTGGAAGGCAGTCCTTCAAGACCAATGGAGAAAACAAAAGCAACCAATTTCTCCACTCGGACGCCTTCCAAAACTTCATTTCGGTAAGTGACCGTGGCAGGCGGTTCATCTCCCAAACTGGAGTCAGCTTGCGGAGTCGCCCATCGATTTCGGGGAGATAGCGTCTGATGTTGCAGGCAGAGCACCCCTTGTTGTTGAACCACATGAATGTTGTTGTCCTGACAAAGCCATTGCATACCGCATGCATATAGTCCACAACAAATGAAGTAGAAAAACTAAAAAATGTCATAAAGGAAAGAATACTTAGTCCTTTGATGCCTTGGCAATTTTCTTTCGCCCTCTGTGCCCTTCGAGCATAATTGACGAAGCTTTCCTCGGTCCGCAACTTTGGCGCAGGTGTTTCCATTGAATACACTCTTGCATGCCCTCTGCCTTTTTCTACGACTTCTCCACTGTGCTCACACCAAGCAAACCCATTTGCACCGTTGAATTGGGCCATGTTCATAAGCATGGAGCGTGCCACTGTGTCAACAGTACATGGTCCAGGGTAAACGCTGCATGTTTTATTAAGGACACAGCTTTCATCATACCACGAAATTCCTTCCGATGAAAGACGGTTCATGGTTTGTGTGAATGGCCTCAAGAAGGTGTTAATTTTGGGCTTTTTTTCACCAAACCACAACCCAAACAACAGCAGCTTGTTTAATCTTTCTGTGTAGGGAAGCTCATTCACCTTGCAAAAGAAGGGGCCACATGCTGTGTCCCGAAGATTCAAACAGAGGAACCCATCAGTGCTCCAGGTTACCGATATATCATCTCCTGTCATAGGCAACTTATTATAACATGCACTTTGTGTGATGTCACTGACGTCATACTGAGCACCTACGTGGTTCCGAAACACTTTCCCTCTTGACAGCAACTCCTTGACCTGCCTGTCAATGTCAATGGTTATAAAAAAAAGAGCCAGATTTTAAAATGGCTTCAACATTATGCATGACTGAGCACTTGGAACACTGTACCTCAGTTGTTGAGCATGGAAGAGCAGTGATATACTCTAGGCACTCAGAGCAATAGTCATGGGTAACACGTTCACAATCAAACAAGGAGGAGAAGTTCCTAAAAAAAAAAAAAAACTTTGTCTCTGGGAAAATTGTGCCTTCAGGCATATGGGCATCAATTAGTTGTAGTAAGCTCTCCGTAGATTCTTTGGACGAATGATGCCGCAGGCTATGGGCCATCACCATGACAAGACTCTGTCCTTTTGTCAACTTCGCATTCTCGTACAAGGGAGCATCCTGAAAAAATAAATAAATAAATAAATTAGTACAATAATGTTAATCTCCCCATACGTGTAGAACGAGTGCATGAAAGTCGCAGTTAAGGACTATAAGAATTTAAATACTAACCTCAAATCAAACATGCTAATTGGTGGCTTATATGAAAGCAATTTCAATGAACTTGTTTCACTTATGCCAACATGAAATATCGAAGGCAAGATAACTTGTGAGATATGCACATACATCACCTACAAAATATCATGGGCTAATATACCCTAGAACATATTCAAAATTAGTGCTTAACTACGCGCCACACAACTGCAGGTGAAATGATGAATCACGCAACAGCAACATCCGCTGGGTTTGATTGTAAATGACCCACACGCATCTACATCACAAGTGTTCGCTGCCATGCTCCTTGCGTGCACTCTCCACACCAAAATTGCCACAGGAGATTGTAAAGATGTCTCCAAAAAATAAACTGTTGTGCACTAATGCAAATGAGGTTTTCAGTCTCCAGCAGTGATAAGTGGGTCATCAGCTACTCATTGCAATAAGTATAACGGTAACAATAAAAGAAGAATGCGCACCCATGCTTCTAATGAAATGCTTTATCGCATGCAAGCGCTAATAAAGACAGTGAGTGAAACAGTCGAAATGGTGGTAGGGGAGAAGGGGGCTTTCTCAAAAAAAGGAAGGGACGCTTGCTGAGGATTTAACGATACTGAGATCGACACTATTATGCCAGCGTCAATTCCTAGCACTTCACACTCCGGCATAGCTAACTAATGACATCAGTCATCCAAACATAGGAAGCGGCACTTGCACGTGACCAGAAACATTCAATATAGTCACTTGCGCATCGTCAAAAAAGCCACAGTGCAAAACACCTAAAGGCCTGACCACACGTACCCGTTGCAGTGCGTCAGCGCAAGGCTTTCTGACACGGAGCAGCACAGTGCCCTCTCCCTACATATATATAGAGAGGGCGCATGGCTACGCGAATATGCGTGCCCACTCTCTTCATAGGGAGAAGGTGTGGCGCCGCGTCAAAAATCCATGCGCTGCAAAAGATGTGTGTGGTCAGGCCTTCAAAAGACACTAAAGAGAAATAATGAGTTGTTTGAGATTGATAAACTGCACTCTGAGAACTCTAATGTCATAAGTTTCACTGTCATAAGTTCATTATTAGCGCAGAAAATCAAGGTTGAAGTCTCATTTTTAAATTTCGCGCCGTAATCTCCACATGTGACGTAAGGAAATCTACAATGTATTTTTCGGATTTTCGCGAAATTGGCTTGACCAACTTTTCTGAAACTTCGTATGCTAAGTCTATGGAACTCACCGATGACAATGTATTCAATTTTATCAATTAGAAGCTATGTAGGACCCAGTAGACTCTTTCAAAATTTATGATGTCACAGTGTCTGGTGCAGGAATTTCAAGATGACATCTCCACCCGCAGTTTCTCTTCGCAGTTTTTTCGCTTACCAAGTGTCGTGAGCCAGTAAAAGTGGCGTTTTCAGGATTGTGAAATTGTACTTTACAAAACCGCAAAAAAGCGTTTCACTCTTTAGTGTCCCTTCAAGAAAACATCACAATATCTAATGCGAGCACATGAAGAGAAGCTCAGTGTAGTGACATCAAAGTACAGTAGGAACCAAAACTAACTTTTAAGAGTTAGTCATAAGTTCACTGGATGCACTCATTCTTACCGGTACATCGATGCTTTTGAAAACTTGGTCTTTTTTTAACAGACTAGGGTCTAACAGACTATCTCTGCTCAATTAAGACTGATCAAACATCCTAGTGCTGTGCACAGAATTCCTAGTCGACATGCGGAAGGAACACAAACAAAGACATACAAAAATTTCTTTTTGGCACTAGTGTTTGTGGCACCCAGGAACCTGAGACGGTTTTGTAGTGTGACTGAATTTTGCCACATTTTGCATCCTGTAAACACACCCCTACAAACTGTACGTATTGTACGAAAGGGAACACGCGAGAGTGTGCCCTGCGCTCTGCGGCAGTGATCTATAGCACCATCAACTGACAAACGAAGAAAGAATGTTGGCATCAGCTGTGGGCAAACAAGATAACGAGTCATGGTCGTTGGACAAGAACAGCTAGAACACGCTCCCACTCTGCTCTCGCAACAGGCGATGCCGCCAAAAACGGATGTGCTTCCTTCAGCTGTTGATTGGTAGGGCTGTAGGTAGCCGCCAGAGCACAGGCCACGTGTTCACGCGTTCCTTTTCATAAATGACGACAGTGTACATGCATAATCTACATACAGCTGCCTGGCTTGAGGTTATGAAGCTATGACGTTGTGCTAGACGTTGCTGTTACAATCCCAGCTGCGATGGCAGCACTTCAGTGAGGGCAAAATGAAAAACGGCTCTAGTGTTTTCGATTACGTGCAAGTTGAAAACACCCAGGCACTGCAAATTTCGGTATCACTCCTTCACTACGGAATGCCTCATTATTAAACTGCATGAAAAGGACACCAGATAGGAACATGTAGAAGACCACGAGAGCAGGTGTCCTACACGTTTCTTACTTTGGTGTTTCGTATGTTTCTTACTAGTGTCCTTCTCTTTTCGCGTAGTTTAAGGAAGTCCAGAAAGTTATGAACCAACTAGCCTTCCAGAACGTTTTACTGAAGGCATGCCTCACTTCCAACGAATTGTGGTTTCGGCTCAGTATCAGCCACACTTCCCCCACCATACCCCACACGGCGTATGGAGGCAACATAAGGAGCAAGAACTGTGTCTTCCATGTATGATGCACCTTAACCTCACAAATTACAATACTGGTCACTAGTCGGCGACATATAGCCCACCGCCTGTGTACTTAAGAAAAAAAAAAACGGAGATATTCAACATGCCAATTTTTTTATCCATATTTCCATTCTGAAATCTCCAAAGTAAAACAGTTAAAATCAACTTACCAGTTCATCAGCTTGGGAATTGTTGTCAACTCTTGCCTCGTACTCGACGTCCTCTTCGTATTCGCTCGAGATGGGGCTGTCTAGACTGGAGTTTGGAGAGGGCGAGTCGGCGTTCAAACCACCATCGATACGTGGCTCGCATTCGACGTCGTCGCTCGAGTCTGACTGAGCACTCTCTATCTCACTGTCGTCTCTGTTGGAAAGCTGCGACGTTGTAGAGCTGGAATCGCTTTCCCAGTCCGAATCAAATGCGTTGCTACCACTTTCACAAGAACTAGGAACAGCGGAAACACTACGGTCTCTGCCTTCGCCTAGCATGGTCTTTTTTCGGTGCCGTGTCCGAAGCGGAACATCGCATGTGACATCGTGTAGATACTGCGTGTACCTTTTCCTTTTCGGCATCTTCAGTCTCACAGTCAACGTAGATGTGACTGATTAACTTCGATGGCACGGCGACTGCTGAAGAGGTTGACAAAATACACACGCTTACGCTTCTCACACCACAAGGATGACGATGACGATACACGCGTAGAACGACATGCCCGCAGTGGCATAGATACTGTTATATTAACTCTATGCGCAGTGAAGGTAATGGTAGCTAGTGAAGGATTCACAAAGACTCTCATTACCCACGACTGATTTTTACTTCAACACCTCTCTTCCTCCCCCCCCCCCCCCCGTTTTTTTTAATCGCGTCTCTTTCCGGTCATTCACCTCAAGAAGTGCAACCGAGCCGCCTTGACCCAGAGGCGGACGCTAGTAGAGTAAAAAAGCTCAACAAAAATAAATGGAAAGCAGGAGCGAAATGGGGAAATAAACTTGTCAGTTAATGTCTCAAGAAGCGAGAATGAGCTAGCTAGTGAACTGCAGCAACATTTCTATTTATTATTTTCTTTTTGTTCCTAAAACAAAACTGCAGGAAACGTAACTAGCGACCGTATAGTCGCTTATTCAGTAAGGGTTTGAACTCAACATTCGGGAAAGGACGCTTTCGTCCGTGTATCTCATAACTTCATGATGACGATCGAGTAGTTCGCTTATTCATTCATGTCTCTTAATTCCCACTTTTTCTTTTAATTCGTTGCTTTGGCTTTAATCGCAACGGCTAAAAAAAACGTTGTAGATGAACATGTGGCCTACATCTATCTCTCGCCTTGGTTAACTAAAGCTTCCTGTTTCTTTCGTAAGGGGGGAGGGGGGGGTTCAACCATGCTTTATTATGCATGTTGTGTATGTTCGTGAATCCTTTTGTATATGTAATCAGCCCCGTCCAGTGCTGAGCTAGTGGCTGAGCGCGCCATATTTACTTGATGAAAGCGTGGTGCTTTCCTCACGCAAACTTGTCGTCACAAAAAGACGCAATCGACCACTCAATTCACTGTCAGAGGGATATCACCAGCACGATCGCGTCATCCCCCGGCAAATTTCTTTCGTGCGAGAGCTGTAAGATTAACCTGACCGTCCCCGAATGAGCCTAGCCAGGTGACGTCGAGTTAACTCGCTATTGTGGACCTAATGAAGTTGTTTCACTCACTGTTGAATGAAAGACCTTCCCACCTTCACACAAGCCTCTTTGCAATAAAAGTTTTCTATCTGTACTGATACTTAATTCACCCCAGCTTATTTGATGGAATTCAATTTTTTACTTTTGTTGTAGCAGGAGAAAATTATATATATATATATATATATATATATATATATATATATATATATATATATATATATATATATATATATATATATATATATATATATATATATATATATATGATTGATATGTGGGGCTTAACGTCCCAAAACCACCATATGATTATGAGAGACGCCGTAGTGGAGGACTCCGGAAATTTCGACCACCTGGGGTTCTTTAACGTGCACCCAAATCTGAGCACACGGGCCTACAGCATTTTCGCCTCCATCGAAAATGCAGCCGCCGCAGCCGGGATTCAATCCCACGACCTGCGGGTCAGCAGCCGAGTACCTTAGCCACTAGACCACCGCGGCGGGGCTATATATATACATACACACACACACACACACACATACATATATATATATATATATATATATATATATATATATATATATATATATATATATATATATATATATATATATATATATATATATGCTGCTCTTGGTTATCGTTAAACAGGGGGACGCCACTTAATTGTGTACAATGAATGGACATTTTCAATTACAGAAAATTTCTAAATTCATATCTACTTGCCTATAAATACGACCGGCGGATATCACTGTTTGCTCGTTTGGAGTTAGATTTTGAGTAGGACTTGTTTTTACAAATGGGTTCACGATGTATTTTGATCACCTACCAAACCACAT
The DNA here is from genome assembly GCF_013339695.2 of Rhipicephalus sanguineus. Taxonomy (NCBI): domain Eukaryota; kingdom Metazoa; phylum Arthropoda; class Arachnida; order Ixodida; family Ixodidae; genus Rhipicephalus; species Rhipicephalus sanguineus. The sequence continues at coordinate 39,795,362 of NC_051181.1, read as the reverse complement.
TCATTGTGTGTTAATCACACTGCTTAACGTTACGACGCATCCACGAGATGTTAATTCTTGTGGGGAAAATGTTTTCAATGCACACTTCCTATGAGTACTTGACACACGTGCATATCCCTCGTGGAACAGATGTCATCGACACGTCATTACATAACGTTAGTGACATTCAAAACAGACGTACTACATAGATGAGTTTCAGTAAAAGTAATGCTATCATGGAAACAGTAATTTTATTGGTATGTTTATTGTTTACAACACTCGTTTTAAGCGAATGTCGAAGTTTGTGTCAATTCAACGCAGCATACGGATTTCTTCAGCAAAAAAATCCCATGCCAGTGAGATCTGTTATGCAAATATGCCGATATTGGAACTAATATAACATTATAGGACCCAAATATAAGTCGGGATGGGTCGGGCACCCGGGCACAGCTGGGTCGTGATAAGACCACTCGCGGGCATTCGGCTTTGATCCAATGCATCTTATGCGAGGTGTCTGCCTTCGCCAACTATCAAAAGTAAAACTGTAGCCATGTAAGTTCCTTCTCTCGTTCTCTATATTAAGGAGATTTTGTGGACCGTTTATCTGTAAATTGCAATAAAAATCACAATTAATTGACACGCTGTGGTCGCTTTTATAACTGTCATACAGGGCCGACCATCTGCGATTAAACTTGCTTTAAAAAACTGAGGGCTGTATATCTAAACCGAAGAGTTCACCCAAGAGCTTTCTTGCGAAGATAACTATTTCAGTACCTCAAACCGCGCATGTTACTTTTCCCGGCAAGCTAGCTATGCTTCGTGAAAAGCGTTAGCTGTCAATATATATATCTCGTTCTTGCTAATTTAGCATTCCGTAAAACAAAAATGTTTCCTATATAACAGTTTGGTAGGCTTCTTGCAGACTTGTAAAGGTTCGTAAAACTTTACAATTTCGTGGGTTTCTGGTATATGTTCAGAATTTCTTCTTAGAAAGATAACATTTAGTGAAATTCGATCGTTTGTACTAATTATCAGGAGGTTTTACTATGGACTAAAATATTTTGAGACGCAAAGTAATGTGTACAGCTGGTGACAAAGTTAAAGAAGATAATTATGCTCATGTTTGGTCGTAAATTAAACACTTGGGTGGTCCTAGTAAATATATCCTGATTAGCCTGTTTACTAGCAGCATTCAATGGCTACTTGCTGAGAAAGTTCTATGCAATTACGTTTCGTTTAAGGTGAGCAAAAAGAATTGAAGTTCTGTGCTGCCGATCTCCGTGCTTGCACGTGTTTATGTATACTTCGTAGAAATGCGTCCTAGCTAGTTAGTTAATTCGGTTTTTTTTTTTTGGCGCAAAAGCAGCTAGGGCTATGCTGCGCCATTCACTAGGTGTTTTGAAGCTTGAACGTTGAAATTGTTGCAGTTTTAAACATTGATGCATACATTAATTGGAGATTAAAGCAGTTTTACAGCTTATTTAGAAAGCCACATTCTTTTAGGAAGTTTAGCACAGAGCCCAAGGGTACGAGTGGATCATCTCCAAGAAGCAGAGTAGGGTGGATAGGCGTATGATATTTGTATAGTTGGTCGAAATATTTTCGTCTCTGCGTATCGTAATGGGGACATGTGATCAGTCTGTGCATTACTGTTAAAGTTTCTTGACATTTTTCACATGTTGGCTGTTCGTCGTTTGTGAGCAGGAAGTTGTGGGTCAGGTGTGTGTGCCTAATACGGAGTCGGGTTAGTATAACTTCAACAAACCGTTCTTGGTGACGACAGGTCTTCCATTCTCCGAGTATGGGCTTTACTACACAGAGCTTATTGTTCGTGTACGAGTTCCAGTGCTGCTGCCATTTAGTTAACAGTGCTTGACGAATTTTTCTATTGGTGTCTTTCAGGGGAATTTTTATTTTTATAAGGGCTTTGTGTGCTGCTAAAGAAGCGTATTTATCTGCATTTTCGTTGCCAGGTATCCCTACATGGCTTGGGACCCAGCAGAAACGAATAGAAACGGCTTGGCTACTCCGAACGACCATATTTAAAATGTCGCCAACTAAAGGTTCACATTCAGATTTCATATGTAGAGCTTTTAGTACACTTAACGAGTCCGTGTATAATATCGCCTTCTTATGTTCCCCAGTTATGATATATCGAACTGCTTTATACAAGGCATAAGCCTCAGCTGTGAAAATGGATATGCACTGAGGAAGTCTAACGCTGACAGCACATTCCCCTGTTACAATCCCAATACCCACATGGTTTTCCGTTTTCGAGCCGTCTGTGTAGTATTCGGTGCAGTCTCTATTTTATGCTGGAGTGCACGGAATTCCTGAATGATGTGTTCTGGTGGGGTGTCTTTTTTCTTTAGGTGCGTTAGGGAGAAGTCGCAAAGTAGTGTTAGGTAAAACCATGGGGGCAGTCTTGGCAGTTTGTTTGCTACATTGAGCGCTTCTTCTGATATGACATATGAGCGGCAGTAGTCTTCAAACCTTAAAATAAGTGGCTTGATTAAGTGTGGTCTGTTTAGGTAGTGTAAGCGTGAGTCGCATTTTGTGACAATGTCGTGATTTATGTGTTCAGGTGATGACTTGATTCTCAAAACGTAAGACAGGGTTAGTGACATTCTTCGGTGACATAGAGGAGGCTCGTTACAATCTACATGTAAACTCTGCACAGGGGATGTTCTATAGGCACCACTGGACAGTCGTAGGCCGAGATTCTGTACAGGGTCAAGACGCTGAATGTACGACTCCCGTGCTGAGCCGTAGACAACACAACCATAGTCTAAAATACTGCGCACAATAGAACGGTAGATGCGTAGCATGCACAGTCGGTCGGAGCCCCATTGTTTGTGGGATAACACTTTAAGAAGGTTGAGTTCTTTGTTTGCCCTTACTTTTAGTGCGTTTATGTAGGCTAGGAAGTTGAGTTTTTCGTGGAATGTAACTCCTAGGAACTTATGGTCTTGTTTTACTGCTATCGGGACATTGTTTAATCGCAGAGTTGGGTCCGGGCATAATCCTCTCTTCTGCTTATATAAAACAACAGTAGTTTTTTGTGTGGAAAAGCGAAAACCGTTTTTGTCAGCCCATTTCGCCAGTTTATTTATAGTGATTTGGAGTTGCCGTTCACAAGTTGAAAGGTTCGAGGCCCGACAGGCAATTTGGAGATCGTCCACGTAGACAGAGTGCATGACTGTGAGGGGGATGACCTTGTTAATGGAGTTCATTTTGACTATGAAAAGAGTAGTGCTCAGAATGCAACCTTGTGGTACGCCATTTTCTTGGACAAATGCTCGTGAAAGTGCTGTGCCGAGACGTACTTGAAATGTTCGATTCGAGAAAATCACATAGGCATTTTAGCATTCTTCCACGGATCCCCAAGTCTGCAAGGTCTCTTAAAATACCATATCGCGACGTCGTGTCATATGCTTTCTCTAAGTCGAAAAAAACTGCGAGACAGTATTGCTTGCGTAAAAACGCTTCTCGTATTTCGTGCTCCATTCTGACGAGATGGTCAGTGGTGGAGCAGCCCTTTTTGTATCCGCATTGGTGGGAGTCTATTAGGTGTCTTGATTCAAGAATGAAGGTGAGTCTTATGTTTATAATGCTCTCGTACGTTTTCGCAAGACAACTTGTTAATGCAATGGGCCTGTAGCTAGTAGGACATGTTGGGGGTTTACCAGACTTTAGAAAAGGTATGACTATTGCATTTTTCCAAGCTTGAGGCATTATGCCGGATTCCCATATTTTGTTGAAGAATTGGAGAAGTGCCACCGCCGATGCTTGGGAAAGATGCGCCAGCATTGTGTAGTGTACCCGGTCAGGCCCTGTTGCTGTTTTTTTACCGGTGGAAAGTACCCTGTTTAATTCGTGTAGAGTGAGATCGTGATTATAGAATTCATTTGAGGTACTGAGAGTAGGCAGTACCTGCTTTTCAGCAGATTCTTTGTACTTGAGGAATGCCTTCGTGTAATTCGCAGAGCACGAGATATTGTAAAAGTGTTCGTCTAATACGTCGGCCTGGTCTTTTAGTGTTGTTTGTGTGTCTGGACTCGCAAGCAGTGGTATTGTGTACGATGAGTACTCTCCCCTAAATTTTCTCACCTGGTGCCAGATATGTTTAGAGGTGACCGGACTATTAATTGATGATATGTATTTTTGCCATGAGCACTTTTCCGCTTGCCTACGAATAAATCGTGCTTTGGCTTTTGCTTGTTTATAGATCACGAGGTTGCTATACGTCGGGTACCTTCGTAAGTTTATCGAGGCCTTGTTTTGCTGTTTTTTCGCTTCGGTACATTCTTTCGTCCACCAGGTATTTTACGCACGATACCGGACGATTGTGGTATCGCCTTTTCTGCCGCTGTAATTATAACTTCTATAAACCTTTCGTTCAATTCCTCTATAGAAAGTTCCGGTAAAAAGACATCTTCGAGCTTCGCGTTCTCAGTAAACAGCGGCCAGTTCGCGAGTTGTAATTTCCACCGGCGTGGCTTGGTAGCTAGAGTTTCGTATGTTGGTAGGATTTTGATGATGGCCGGTTGATGGTCACTGCCATATGATGTGTCGAGGACATTCCATTTAAGATCGTTAAAAAGGCCTGGTGAGCACAGAGCAAGATCTAAACAACTAAAAGTGCGTGAGGTTGGTGAAAAGTATGTAAAAGCACCCGAGTTTAAAAGACAGATATCACTTGACAAAACAAAATCTTCAACGACCTGCCCTCTTTGATCAGTTTTCTCACTACCCCAAAGAGTAGAATGAGCGTTAAAATCTCACACTAAAATAAATGGCTTTGGTAACTGTTCCATTAGGTTTTCTAGGTTTCTCGTGGTAAAATGGGTGTGGGGTGGGATATAGAGAGAACAAACGGTGATGGTTTTGTAAGATAAAATGGTGACGGCTACGGCCTCGAAAGACGTGTTTAGTTGGACATTTCGGGTAGGAGTGCCACCCTGAACGGCAATAGCTACACCTCCCGAAAGTCGGCTACAGCCTTCGCGGTCCCTTCGGGAAACTGTAAACCCCTTAAGGACTTGTTTATGTTTTGCGCCTAGGTTAGTTTCTTGAAAACGTATTGCTATTGGTGAGTACTTGTTTATGATGTCTTTTATGTCACCTAAATTATGTAGTAGCCCTCTGCAGTTCCAGTGAACGATGAAAACCATGGTGGAGAAAAAAAGAGAGCAAATATACAGTTGTAAAGCGTTCTGTTATTTAAAATGTATAGGTGACATATGTTGAGCAGTTGTGTAGCATACAGGAGCGATAACCATTTGAGTTATCGCTTTTTGCTGAAGATAGTCGTGATGGGGCCTTTGTCCTGCTTGGCGCGCTCCAGGGAGCGCTTGTCAGTCGGTGTCGATGACACCGAGGTTTTGTGGTCGATCTCCATCGCCCTCTCAGAGGCGCTGGACGATCGAGAATTCGGTGCTGAAACCCGGGTCTCAGGCCGTGGCATTCGATTGAGTTTAGGGCCCTGGGAGACCGGAGTCTGCGGGCCCTTTGACGTGGATGGAGCAGCAGACGCTGCTTCCCCCAAGGGGGCGCTTGGAGTCACCACGGGACCACTGCGTGTGGTCGAGGTGGGCTCCTGGGGCCTCTGTGGCGCGGCCCCCGCGTGCGCCACATCGGCATAACTCCTGCGGAAAAGGTATGACAGGCGTTTTCGTGCTTCGTGGAATATTTTTTCTTTGACGGTCAGAGCGATGACTTCCTTTTCTTTTTTCCATGATGGGCATGAGCGGGAATACGCTGGGTGATCACCCTTGCAGTTGACACAAAGTGGCGATGAAGTGCAGTTTTCGGTTTTGTGGTCGTTTTCGCTACATTTTGCACATGTTTCTTTTCCCCTGCACGAATGGGATGCATGTCCGAACCTTTGGCATTTAAAACACCGTCTGGGATTAGGAATGTAGGGCCTGACATTTATTTTGACGTACCCTGCCTCAAGAGAGGTGGGCAATTCACTAGTTCCAAAGGTTAGTATCACATGTTTTGTAGGGACTTCCTGATCGTTGCGCCGGATAACTATTCGCTGTACCTTTATGACATTTTGGTCCTGGAAGCCTTCGAGGAGTTCTTCGTCGCTTCGACCCCAAGAAATCTTCTTCGGATATTACTCCCCTGCTGGTGTTTAGGGATCTGTGTGCGGAAATTGTTATGGTTGTGTCACCAATACGGTTGAGTTCAGAGAGTTCGGCACTTGGTCTTTGTCGGTAAGTTCGAGGAGTAGGTCACCACTTGACATTTTAGAAGCTTTGTACGTGGGCCCGATCTTTTCCTTTAGGCACTTGGCCACCAAAAACGGGGATAGCTTTCTTACTGGTGTTCCTTCACTGTGAATGACGTAGTATTTGGGATATGATACAGTGGTCTGCGTTGAGAAATGATAAGTTGCCTCGGTGCGGCCTCTTTTACGAGACCGATCAAAAAGAGTGGATGCTTGAGACGCCATAAAAAGATGAATGTGTTCGGCAACAGCGCCGACCGCCCACCACGGAGCCCAACAAGGGGACACGGCTGGACTTGTTAAACAAGCCTGCATGGCGCCAGCCGTACGCTGTCACTATAACCCAATATAACTATCCAAGGTTGGATACCTACACAAGGTTAACCCTTGCCGCCAGGAAATATCCGAGTAACTAGAATGGAGGAGTAGACAGGAAAGATTTAAAGTGAGAGAGAAAGACGAAGATGAGGGGAGAGAGAGACAGGAAAAGGCGACTGCCGATATCCCCTGGGTGGGTCAGCCCAGGGGTGCCGTCTACGTGAAGCCGGGGCCAAAGGGGTGTGTTGCCTCTGCCGGGGGGCCTTAAAGGTCCAATCACCCGGCGTCGGCTCAACCCCCAGGATCCCCTTTTCCCCGGACACGGCAAAGCCACGCACGGCGAGGCATGGGAGGGGGTCGAAACCCCCCTTAGCTCGGGTCCGTGGTGTCTCTACGCACCAAACGCCTGCTTACGCAGACGCCCCTGCGGGGAATGCGTCCTAGCATTTAGTAAAACCTCCACGGACGCGAGGTTTACCGCGGTACATCTGGACAACATAGTCGGCTTTGTCTGCTCATTTAAATGATTTACCTGCGAGTATTAGCCTGAGTCAACGAGAACTACGAATATTTAACCACGTGTAGCTGTCCGCTGCACTACAGTAAAGAAAAGAAAGGTTCTGTTGCTTAACATGGCATATAAGTTGCAAATATGAAGCAACACATGGTCGCTGGTAAGACACGGACACTTATTAAACTTTAAGCGTTGTTTTAAGGTAGGAAAATAACAACGTTAAGGAAGAAAAAAAGACGACGCTTTGAGTCTATAAGCATGGCCTCTGAGACCAGCATTATGCGTTGTAATTTCAATTGAATATATAATTTGTAACAAGGCTGTGACTTGTGTGTCGCTATGCTTGATTTGTAATTCGGTTTAATGAGTTAGATTTCTGTACTAAAGAGCAAGTTCACGCATAAATTACGCCTCTTGTGTAAATATTGTCACGTGGTCGTGACGTCGACGAAGACAGCAGTCAGCACGTCGGAGATGAAACTGTTTATTGGCCGAACTTGTGGCCGGGATACTGATAGTCAAACTACAGCAATACACCGATAGCGTCGAACAGAGCGTCGACCGTAGATCAACTGACAAGCGGTGAAGCGCGTCGGCATTTAAACGTTTGCCGTCGAATATTCCAGCGTTATCGCTGGCTGTCCTGCAAATTCTAGAATAAGCTCGAGTGTGCGCGTCTTGCGCGCAATCTTAACGAAACGGTCTACAATGATCGCGAAGGTTCTCGAACAATCAGGCGCGGTTCGCGCTGAGCATTGCTGACAGTCTTTGTGGCCGAAAACCGAATACAGCAAAAGTGATAAAGAAACGCACGTGGCAATATTGCCAATCTCAGAGGCTATAATATTTTTGGTTGCCAATGGCGGAAGCGGTTGTAGGAGCAATTGCCGCCAGTGGCGCCACTGTGACGTCTTCATTAGAGTTACTGTATATGCTACCTTTAGGTAGCAGAGTTGCGCATCTGTTTTCCAACGCCGCTGGCAACCCTGCATTGCGGAGAAGCTGACGCTCGGGCCAATTTTTGTATTTCTCGACGCCGCCGCCGCTGCAGCTCACTCAATTAACACTAGTCATCGACAGCCAATGTTTATCGCCGGCCTTCGACACGCCAGACATGTTTATCGGCGACGCGGTAGGCATGTCGCCTGCAAAAATGGAGTGCGACTTCACCGCATAGCTGTGGTTGCTAGCTGGACCTACGCGCTACTCTGCTACCTAAAGGTAGCATATACAGTGACTCTAGTCTTCATTAGAGTTACTGTATATGCTACCATATACAGTAACTCTAGTTTTCATGAGCGCGCGCTGAACCAGAAATGCACGTGCTGGATCTGAGCTGCATCAGTTCTATATTGTAGGCGCTTGTGGTTAGCTGAGAGGAAGTTATGGACCACCACGTTTTGGTTAAGTGGATAGCGGAGGACAAGTGGGACGTTTACCCCTTGAGAACGTGGTTGACGCCGCTGTAGGCATGAGTTTATTAGAAGACACAGCCACCACGCTTGACAGACTTAAGGACACAGCTGTGGAGATTTTGTGGCAGGCTGGCGAGCCTACGGCTCCCGCTAAAATCTTGGCAGTGGGTGAGTACGGCAGATTCTTCGTTTCTTTTGCTTGTCCAAGATGCCTGCGCTTTGTGCTGCACTATGTATTAGTAGCACCGATGTTGAATCTCAAGTAGAGTACGAAGGAAAGGTATTATTGGAAGAGCCCGCGGTGGTATAAATTAATCGGTATAATTCCACCGCGGCTTGCCACAGCACGTACGTGTCGCTGGGTCATAATTTAGCGTGACGCCTGATCCCACTTTTTAAAATCTCTTTGGGCTATTTCGAGGAGTGATACTATGTTATTGACCCCCTATCCCTTTGTGTGTGTGTGTGTGTGTGTGTGTGTGTGTGTGTGTGTGTGCTTTTTTTTTCTAGGTGTGTGCGGAGGGGGGGGGGGTCTAGGCGGAATTCGCGTACCCTAAGCTGCCTTGTCTCCTTGCTTTTATTCGCTCTTCGTCTTCAGTGTTAGTGTTCCGGTTGGGTTGCCTCAGGGCATGGTGTGCTCCCAGGGTAATATTAAACGCTTGTGTGCTGCAGGCGGCGCATGTCGAAGCAAAATTCAATCCATCGGAGAGAGTTTGGGAGAGTTGTGCGCAAGGCCTACCGATCGCTTTTCGTTTGTAACCAAATGCATGTTAGTTAATTCATCTGTAATAATGTGTATACCCGGCTTTGACATGTCGTACTGCATAATTTAAAATAAAGAAAAATTTACTGGCAGACTTGTAACACAGGCTGTCTGATAACGTTTCTGAAATGGCTTTTTTTTTGCAACGCATTAGTTTTGCTAAAATTTCTTTTCTGTACCTTTGTTATGTTAATTCTAGCCTACAAGTTATGGCAAATGCTACATGTATGTTTTTCTTGCCATCTATCTCTTGAATTTTTTTGAGGCCTTACAACAAGCAAAAATTAAGTTTGAATATTAATTAGGCATATAACAAAGTTTGTGGTGCATTTGAAGAACATAGTTGCATCAGTATACAAGCAAAGAAATATTACACCACTAAATGCGATCTTCATGAGGCTCTCTTGGAACAGTTGTTTTTGTGGTGAATTTTTCGTTCATTATAACTCGTGGTACAACATGTTTCTGATGGCTATACTCACGAACAACTTTTCTTGGCAATGAAGGGAAGGCTACGGAGCCAAACTGGGCATGCGCCACCGCTGAAGAATATAGTCCCACAATTGCATGTGTGCTTTCCCCGTGAAAATCATAAAAAAACATCAGTTCATTTTCCACGGGATATTGTTTATAAGGAGACGCAGCACACACCAATGACATATTCATAATTCTTTTACTTCGTGCAGTGTCATTTTCACGTTTTTGCACTTGTGAAAACGTCGCTCGTTTTACATACACCTCACTGTCAAAATGGCGTCTTTGTCCTTGGGTAAGCGCTCGTCGTATCCAGCTCTTTCGACGACTCGCTGAAGAAGCTTGTAACGAATTTCACTCATGAATGGCTGTCTAAGTAGACGTAGTAAATTGATGATTAGTGGGGTTTTGTGGCGCAAGGGCCATGGGTGGCCAAAGAGCGCCATGTCTGTTATGTGGTGTTAGCGATGACCAATGATTACGATGACCGGGTGTATTGTGGCTGTATAGAGGCCTAAAATCACGCGCTTTAAAGAAGCGTAAAAGATGTGTATAGAGTATAAAATTATGGCCGTGACAGGTGGTGTGATCTATGGGTGTAGGATAAATAACGAGTGAGCATGGTATTTACAAGTGAGAGGCGGGATGACAGCACGAATGCCTCCTCAAGGCCTTTGCGCTCAAAGGCCGGGAGGCAGGTGCTTCCTTTGATAGAGTTGTGTACATCCTTTTTAAATATCGGTCTCTCTTCGAATTTTTAAAGTGGTTCTCTGCCAATGAACATACCGGGATGGTGTGGGAACTGCAGGTATATTGATGAAAAATGCTTTTTCCTGAGAGCGTCTAGTTCCGTGCATTGCAGTAGGGTGTGCAGTACAGTTAGGGGATCGCCACAGTGATCACACAAAGGTGGATCGCCTCCGGACAAAAGGTATGAATGTGTACTGTATGTGTGGCCAATCCTAAGTCTGCAGAGTAACTTCTGTGTAGCGTGACTTCGATACCGGCGGCCAATTACCTAGATGCGGTTTGATAACGTGTAGCTTATTGTCTGCATATCCCATGTGGTCTGCCAAAAGGCCCTGAGCTTTCTTTTGAGGAAGGGTTTTAAGTCTAGTGGGGGAATAGCTATGAGTGTATTGGGACTGTTTTCGTGGGCGGATACTGCTAGGTTATCCGCCAACACGTTGCCTGCAATCTCGCGGTGCCCTGGCACCCAGCACACTACGACACGTTGTTCGAGTGTGTAGATCGTGAATAAAAGAGAGTATAGCGAGGCAAGGACAGGGTTTTTGTGTTTTTTCGGAGTTTTAAAGCTTTTACCACGCTTAGGGAATCCGTGTAGATAACTGCCTTTTGTAGTTTTGATTGTTTTATGTGCTTAACGGCCGCAAGTATCGCGTAAGCTTCCGCTGTGAAGATACATGAGTTTGGGTGCAGAATACCGGAATCGGAAAAGTATGGACCAACCGCTGCGTACGACACAGAAGTATTGGACTTTGAGGCATCTGTGAAGATTTTTGGACACGTGTATTTGTGCTGGAGTTCGAGGAAGTGTGTACGGATATGTGCAAGTGGCGCGTGCTTGGTAACTTCCACGAAAGAAACATCACAATCTATAAGCTGCCACTGCCACGGCGGGAGATGTGGAGCGGGAGCCATAAGAGAGTGTTCGAGAATTGGCACACCCATTTCTTCAGCTAGAGCGCTCACACGAAGAGAGTACGGCTGTCTCACCGAAGGACGGTTGTCGAAAAGGGCAGAACTGGACAAATCATTGATTGTGGAGTGTGAGGGGTGTTCCTTGTTTGCGTTCACCTTCAGAAAATATACAAAAGATAGGTAAGATCTCTGTAGGTGTAGCGACCGCTCGTCCGATTCGACGTAGAGGCTTTCCACGGGGCTGGTGCGAAAGGCGCCCGTAGAAAGGCGAATGCCTAGATGGTGGACAGGGTCAATTATCTTCAAGGCGCTTGGTGTCGCCGACTGAGAGATTATTGCCCCGTGGTCTAGGCGAGTGCGTATGAGGCTTTTGTACAGATTCAACAGACACTTTTTGTCGCTACCCCACGTAGTGCGTGACAACACTTTTAGAACATTCATTGTTTTTAGGCATTTTTTTTTAATATTTAATGTGCGATACGAACGTAAGCTTACTATCCAGAATTAGGCCTAAGAATTAGTGCTCCGTCTTCACGGAGAGATGTTGACCATGCAGGTCAATATCTGGATCAGGAGGAAGGCCTCTCTTTCGAGAGAACAGGACACAGGTGATTTTTTGAGGATTAAGGCTGAAACCATTCTCGTCCGCCCATTTGGAGATCTTGTTCAGCCCTAGCTGGACCTGACGCTCACAGATCGAAAGGTTGCACGACTTAAAACCGACCTGTACATCGTCGACATATGTGCAATAAAACATATTTCGTGGTATGCAGAGGCGCAACGAATTCATTTTGATAATAAAGAGTGTACAGCTAAGTACACCACCCTGTGAAACTCCCGTTTCTTGAAGAAATGGTCTTGATAGAACATTTCCTACCCGGACTCGAAACGTACGATCCGACAAGTAGCTCTCTATTATATTTAGCCTTCTGCCACGTACACCGAGGTGGGACAGGTCTCTTAGTATTCCAAATCGCCATGTTGTGTCGTAAGCCTTTTCCATATCGAGGAAGACAGAAAGAAAGAACTGCCTGTGGGCGAATGCGTCACGCATTTGTGCCTCGATACGTAACAGGTGGTCAGTGGTGGATCTGCCCTCGCGAAATCCGCACTGGTACGGGTCAAGCAGATTGTTCGTTTCCAGGAAAGTCGGCGGTTTATCTTTTCGAAAAGTTTACACAGACAGCTTGTTAGCGCGATGGGCCTGTAACTCGTAACGGAGGATGGATGTTTGCCCTGCTTAAGAATAGGAATGACAATCGCCCCTTTCCATGACGAGGGGATCTCGCCGGAAAACCAGATGGCATTATACAGGGAAAGTAAGGTTTTTTTCGTTTCGGCAGGTAGGTTTTTCAACATGTCATATACCACACGGTCACAACCTGGGGCGGAATTACTGCAGCAGCTTAGTGATACCTGTAGCTCAGCTAAGCTGAAAGGTTGGTTATGTGCCTCGTGCTTTGTGCTTTTCCGCTCTAGTTTGTTTTTCTATTCTTGTTTTGTACCGTTGGAAGACTTCAGAGTAATGCGCGGAACTGGACACTTGTTCGAAGTGTGTGCCTAGGTAGTTCGCCTTGTTTTTCTATTCTTGTTTTGTACCGTTGGAAGACTTCAGAGTAATGCGCGGAACTGGACACTTGTTCGAAGTGTGTGCCTAGGTAGTTCGCCTGGTCTTCCAAGCTGTCACCTTCTGTGCTTACTAGAGGAAGTGAATACGCTTGTCTTCCTACTACCCTTGTGACCCTGTTCCAGACTTTACCCTCATGTGTATATGAACTAATGCCTGATAAAAACTTCTGCCAACTTTCTCTTCTAGCCTGTCGGCGCGTCCTCCTGCCTTGGGACTTTATGTTCTTAAAGTTTATAAGGTTCTCTGCTGTCGGAGAATCGCGAAGCAAACTCTATGCCTTGTTTTGCTTATTTCGCGCAATTCGACAGTCATTATTGCACCATGGGACACGTTGTTTTCGAGACCGTCCGCTTGTTTGTGGGATGCATTTGCTTGCAGCATCGATCAAAAAGGCTACAAAGTAGTCCACAGCAGCTTCTATATTTAACGTACACATGTCAGTCCAGCTTAAAGGGTAAGTTTTCGAAACTGTTCCCAATCGGCTGTTTCGGTCTACCATTTAGGAACCTGTGGAGGACATTGATTTGTTATTGCTGCGCTTAGCTCTTTTGGGAAGTGGTCACTTCCGTAGGGATTCCCAATAACTTTCCAGTTAAGGACTGGAAGAAGGGATGGAGATGTGATGCTGAGGTCTATGGACGAGTAGGTATTGTTGACGAGGTTATAATATGTTGGCTCTTTCCGATTGAACAGACACGCGCCGGAAGAGAAACTGTTCAATCAGACGACCTCGCGCATCGCCGCGAGAGTCACCCCATAGACCACTATGCGCATTTAGGTCCCCAAGGACCAGATAAGGTTCCGGCAGTTCATCCACCAAGGACTGGAATTCTTGTTTTTTTAGGTAGTATTGTGGCGGTATGTATAGAAGCAAATGGTGGTGAGTTTATCTAGAAGAACTGCTCGAACAGCCACCGCCTCCAGGGACGTCTGTAGTGGTAAATGTGTACATGCTACCGATTGGTTGACTATAATGGCCACACCACCGGATGATACCGTGGCATCATCTCGGTCCTTTCGAAAAATGAGGTAGTTTCGTAGAAAGTTTGTGTGTTGTGGTTTTAAATGTCTCTTGCACACACAGCACTTTTGGATTGAGTTCGTGAAGTTCTTGAATGTCATCGAGGTTTCGAAGAAGGCCTCGGATGTTCCACTGTAATATTTGTGTGTGCATGTTAATCATACAAAGGTGCTGTGTGTACAATAAGGAAGTGTGGAGTGTTCAAGTGAAATACTTTGTTTCAGGAGGCAGGACGGTCGTCCGGCCCCGTTATTGGCTTTTTTGTTTTCTTGGCGCGGTCCAGAGAACTGCGCCGGTGTTTCGGCACCAGTGGCGCCGATGCCGTTTCCATTGCCTCCTCGGAGGCACTGGATGCCCGCACGGTCGGGCTAGTGGCTCGAGTTTCGGGCCTCGCCTGGTGAGACGAGGCCTTGAGACCCGACGGCCCTGGAGTCGCCGGTCCCTGTTCGCGAGTTGGCGGTGTAGACTTAACTACTGCCGCCGTGGGGGCAGGCGCCACAGCCGACGGGTCGCTCTGCGCAGACCGAAGGAGTGGCGGCGGCCGATGCGACGCGGCCCCCCGGCGCGCCGCATCAGCGTAGGGTGTGGTGTGAAAAGGTGAGCACCTCTTACGGGCTTCACGAAAAGAAATGTTCTCTTTTACCTTGAGGGTGATTATGTCTTTCTCTCTTTTCCAGTTTGGACAGGATCGCGAGTAGGCTGCATGGTCTTGTCACAATTGACGCAGTGAGGTGTGCTTGTACAGTTTTCAGAGGGATGGCCTTGGCCTCCACATCTTGCGCAAGTTTCTTGACCACGGCAGCTCTGCTAACCATGGCCGAATCGCTGGCATTTGAAGCATCGCCTCGGATTTGGGATATACGGGCGGACGGCTAGTTTGATGTATCCTGTTTCAATGGTTTGTGGTAGAACGCTGGATTCGAATGCTAGTATGAGATGCTTCGTCGCTATTTCTTTGTTGTCGCGTCTGATTATGATTCGCTTCACATCGGTGACAATTTGGTCTTTCCACCCTTCTAGTAGTTCTTGCTCCGATAATTCAAGGAGGTCTACTTCTGAGACGACTCCGCGTGTGGTATTCATTGATCGGTGAGGTGAAACAGATATTGGGATGTTGCCAAAGGTTGCTAGACCACCAAGTTTGTCGTAGTGGTGTTTTTCAAGTAGCTCAAGCAGAAGGTCTCCGCTAGCCATCTTAGTTACCTTGTAGCCTGGCCCAAAGACTTCGGTCAGAGACTTCGCCGCAACAAATGGGGAGATCGATCTGGCTTGTTTGTCTGTAGCTTCACTATGGATTACTTGGAATTTCGGATAGGAGGTTCTCGGTCGGTTGAAACATGTTAGTTCTTCGGTGCGTACCCTCTTCTGAGGGAGACGATCAAGTAGGCGGGGAAATGAGGGTGTTCCCATGATAGTTTTGTTTGTTTCGGCAGCAATGGCGGCCACCCACCATGGAGTCCAACTAGGGGACGCTGAAGCACTTAGATGTATAAGGCTACAGACGCCAGCCGTACAGTGCCGCTATAACCTAATATAACTACTCAAGCGAGAGTAACTACACAAGGTTAACCCTTGCCGTCAGGAAAAATGGGATGTAAGCAGAAGGGAGGAGTAGACAGGAAAGATTTAAAGTGAGAGAGAAAGACGAGGATGAGGGGAGAGAGAGACAGGAAGAGGCGACTGCCGATTTCCCCTGGGTGGGTCAGCCCAGGGGTGCCGTCTGCGTGAAGCCGGGGCCAAAGGGGTGTGTTGCCTCTGCCGGGGGGCCTTAAAGGTCCAATCACCCGGCATCGGCTCAACCCCCAGGATCCCCTTTTCCCCGGACACGGCAATGCCACGCACGGCTAGGCGTGGGAGGGGGTCGAAGTCCCCCTGTTAGCTCGGGTCCGTGGTGTCGCTACACACCAAACGCCTGCTTCCACAGACGCCCCTGCGGGCTAGACGTAGTAAATTGAATGCAGTGTTATTATTCGAACACGGCCGTCAATCGAAGCGCGAGCCGAACCGGATTACTTGGCGGAGGAGTACATGTGCAGTAGCTCCGCCCTCGTAGCTTTCCCTTCATTGCCAAGAAAAGTTGTCCGCAAGTATAGTTGTGCAACATTGCAAATATAGCTTGAACAGATGAAGAGTGAAGCACTTAGCAGTGGAGACAATATTAAGAGGAAGAAGGTTGTATTCCCATCTAGTCTTTTTTGGCCGTCTTCATATGCTTTTTTTGCATGTTCATACAGCATGGGAATATGTGGTGGCAGGAGTAGTTCATCATCAATGACTAAGGAAAATGGTATTTGTAGTCAAAATATGCCAGCCACATCTCAAATATTAAGGCTATGTTGCGCAAATGTGTAGCACCCTTGCCCACGGCATCACAACAGGCCCTTTTAATGGTGGATACTTCTAACAGATGGTAATTGTGCAGGGTGCAAAAGATGCAGCTTATAAAAGTCTCATGTAAACTTAAAAAAAAACAATATGTAATGGTGTGGGTGATGAAGAGTGGGTCTTGCAGACATGAGATTTCCTTATCTAGTTCAAAAAATCGCGAGATCGCATGTCAGAGCCATGCTTTGGTCATGGTAAGAGCCTCTGATATTGTGTGTGAATAATTATTGTGAGTTGATTGAACTTTTTAGCACTATTGTTACCTATGATGCAAGATTATATTGCTGACATGCTTCTATTATTAGCATGTCAACATTGGTCATATTGACACAGCCTGTGTAGGTACAGCCATAGCTTAAGTGGGCTCGATACATCCTGTGAATAGTGCTAGATGTTTCTCTTTGTTTCGTCTGTTCATCTAAAGGTCAGCCTGGTTGACTTCTATATAAGGTGGTTAGCTGGCTAGAACCAGAGAAATCTATACATGTCTCCTAGTTCACAGCCCTTATTGGCCAGTAAGATACCCAGTGATCATGGTGAATAACAGCTAGTAAGGTATTCGTGACTTTTGTCGAGCTTTTTGTATGATTTTATTAATTGTCTGCCAGCTCTACCTGGAGACATCCACTTTGTTTGGTTTTTGTAGCTTTCTTGTACTTCCTTTGTACAGCACCTTTGTAATGCATTTTGGTGCATATTTGCTACCATATCTTTTCATTAGGCTTAATTAGGTTCCAGTAAAAGTGTTTGAACATGAGTGATGCGTCTAGGTAGCGCCATTTATTTGCCTATTGTTTTTTCAGCATTTGGACTATAAATGCTGTTAATATTGCCTGCTTTTTTTGCAATAACATGTAGTGCATGCTGGAGGTTGACAGTATTTTACCTGCTGCAGTCCCTTCATAGTTATGAGATGACAGCACAATTGTAAAAGTTTAACTTTTCGCATTGCGTGTTCATGCTAATGGACACTTTTGCAGGAAAACTTTCATCTCTTGAAAGAAAGAGCCAAACTTGCACAAGCTGCTGAAACAGCACTAGCGGCTGGAACTGCACAAGTGGTGGACACAAACTCTGAACAAGGCAGCGGGGTAACTCGGACTTTCATTTCTTGCGCTATCAATAATATACAAGTCGTACAATGGAGAAGAGTTTAACTTACAATTAAATTAACAGCTTCAACAAATATGAGTGCACAATCTTCTGTGTGTACAGTCACCTGTCAATTTTTGTATTAGACAGCATTAAGGAAAGGCAAAAAAAAAGGATTTTGTTTGTGTGTTGTAGAGTTACGAAAAGAAATCTCGTGCTGCAAGATGCTATGGGTAATGAATCGGGGGTAATGAAGAATAAAACGTGGTTCAGGTCCTCTCTGAAATTTTTAAATCTGTGCATGTCATTGGGACAAATTATACTGTAGGCAGAGCACTCTAATATCATGTCATTCATAAATGAATGAACCCCAATTGTACCAATGAACAGCTGTACAAAGCATTGACAACTCTTGTTTCCCTAAAATATGTCATTGGAAGGTGAGCGCTTGACTTGTAGTATGAATGCTTGCAGGAACTAGTGTGCAACTGCACTGAAGAAAAAAACGAGCTTAAGAAAAAGATTGAGCTCTTGGAAAAAAAAAATTTCCAGTTTGGAAAGTGAGCTTCAACAAATGCGTGACTGCCTTGGTAAGTTTCCATCAAGCACAATGCTTCATTGCCATCTTAAGTATCTTCAGAATATGATTGGAAAAGAATACTGCTTTATTGTGCTTTTTGAAACTCTGAAAGCTCAATGAATCCATACAACCCCAACTCCAAAATTTCAAGCTCTAAATATTGGCGTCTCATTCTCCTGCTTGCATAGGTACTTTTTAATGAGAATGTTTGTGAAACATAGCCTCGAATGCATTTTCAAAGTAAGCATGAGTGCTCATCAGAGTTGCAAGCCCCGACAACTTGTTCATATAGAGGCTGCCTAAACACCATTTTTGGTGTTGGTATGAGGGGAATGGGTACAGTTTATCTCCTTCCTGCTTCTGATTGATATGCGGGGTTTAACGTCTCAAAACCACATATGCATATGAGAGACGCCGTAATGTAAGCCTCCGAAAATTTTGACCACCTGGGGTTCTTTAATGTGCACCCAAATCTGAGCACACGGGCCTACAGCATTTGCACCTCCATCGGAAATGCAGCCGCCGCAGCCGGGATTCGATCCCGCGACCTGCGGATCAGCAGCTGAGTACCTTAGCCACTAGACCACCGCGGCGGGGCTCCTTCCTGCTTCTGTCATTTGGCTGCATCTTTTAGAGGTTGTGACTGTTTATGCTGGTGGTGTAGTGGACATATTGAGGGGGCACACTTAAAGGACCACGGACAGCAAAATTTGTTTGTGGCTCTGTAATTTGCAGCTTTATGTCTGGTAATCCCAACATTGAATTTTAAATGCTGTAATATATCTTATAATTAATTTAAGTGCTGTTCATTGTCAATTGCTTTGAAATGCCTGCCTAAAATTGTAAGAAACTAGTACTGCACAGTGTGGATGAGCATAAAATTACGTGCGCTCAAGCTTTCGTGACGTTAGAATTGCTGCTTTTCTAATTGGGGCCCCTTGTGCATTTAATGGAACAGTGTGGGAGCTTTCGGTGTGGGTTAAGCCTGTTATGCATTCATGAGACTGTCAGAAGTGTGTGTGAAAAGCGTTCCTGATATTAGCAGCCACAACCAACGTTTGCCACAATTACCTTGATGGCACCCCGGCAGCAGAGCAAAGGAGCAAGAAACAATTGTTTTTGTGCGGTGCTAGTTGTGATATTGTGTGTGCCCTGCAAATCTCCTGTGATGTCTACAATGCTCTTTACTCGTAGACTGTCGCACAGGGCCCCTATTTATGTTATACCAGTAGCCATATCACGAGGCGCTGCTAACTTTGAGCACCCACACTTACTTTAAGGGCAAATAAAAGATTTTAAAGGCAACTTTTGCCACTGATAATCGGTTGAAAGGGTGCACGTATGCAAGGCAATCAAACAACACAAACATCTTGAGGTTTCAATTTTGGGGCGGCTGTGTTTCATGTTGTTTTATGGTAGATGTATGCCTGTGGAAAGCCCTTGCCAGTACTTTACATTAGGAGTTTCAATGTAAGGAGCAATTATTGGCAGAAAATGCAATACATAAGGGTTCTTAGGTGGGCTAGTTGATTTATGAACATTGTGGTACAAGAGAACATAAAAACTAGACGCAGAGCACACAGAGTGCAGCGCTGACCATCGACTGGTTTCTTTAATAGAAATGCAGAGAATATATAGGCAGGCAGACAGTGACAAATGAAAAAGCGGAAAATGATACAAACACCACTGGGTTACTTAGCTGCCCGGCGTAACGATCAGTAACGATAATGGTTTAATATCATGCGGGTAAAAGCAGATTTCGGGAAATGAGCACAAAAAAAGCCTGTAAAAACCCTTGACTTGGCAAATGATCCAAAACTGATCAAAATAGCTACAACCAGTCATTCGAAAATCGACAAAGACCAAGAACCAAAGCTTTACAAAAGAGTTGAACAAAGAAGGCTTGTGAGCAAGTCAGAAGGCAGTAAGTTGTAACCAGGAACAGTAAAAAAAAAAAGCATGGGAAAAGCTCCATGATCACAAACGAGGCTCAAGATAGCAAATTTCTTTGTCAAAGAGTGCTGCTGATGGGGTCTTTTTGTTAGATGTTGGCTCTTTGTTTTTGTTGATTTTTTAATGTGTAGCTTTAGCTGTCTTAATCAGTTTTCTAC
Source organism: Rhipicephalus sanguineus (assembly GCF_013339695.2). Classification (NCBI taxonomy): domain Eukaryota; kingdom Metazoa; phylum Arthropoda; class Arachnida; order Ixodida; family Ixodidae; genus Rhipicephalus; species Rhipicephalus sanguineus. The sequence continues at coordinate 39,775,180 of NC_051181.1, read as the reverse complement.
AGACCGTCAAGTCAAGGTCCTTTTTGCCATATTTTGCTTGATTACCATTCTAGGAAATGTTTTCTTCCTGTATGTTCTCTGCTTTTCCAAGAAGAAAGGATTTGATAGCGGGCACTGCATCCTGTGTGCTTTTTGTCCCGTTCCCTGCGATGTTCTGCTACAATGCAATACATAGCATGCTATCAGTGTAGAATTAAAATGAACACAATGCAGAAATGCGCATTGAAGTGCAGTAAATGTGCACTTTTTTTTTTTTTTTTTTCGAAAGTCTGCCCTTAGGCATAATATTTATTCAGAAATACACATATAAATTTGCTTCGTAAAAGGCCTCAAAGCACTGCAAGTTTAAGCACCTGTACCCTATACACAATGCCACGCTAATCACCTTTGAAAAACAAGGCAGCCCTACAATAGTTGTGGCAACTACAACTTAGAAATTACTGATGATTATGATGCTCCCCAATGTGACGCTAGAGCATAGGAGGAGTCGGGCATTGGAGGCAGAAGGCCTTCACTTGAGCAATGTATTTAGCAACAGCGAAAGACTAAGCACTTTCACTGCTTGAATTCATACTGTGCCAACACACATATTCCAACTGTGCCTTGGAAGGATTGAATGGGTGAAAGTGCTAGGCCACACTTGCATAAGTGAAAGAGTTGGAAACGCATAGCCTTGCTAAAAGCTGTAACAGGTGCAAGCACCTGCACTAGCGTAGTCGTAGGAGGTACGAGCTCCTGTGCTCTTTTTGCAAGTTGTGCTGACAGTCTTCCATGCTCCCCATGCCAGTAGTTTTCCGCTGCACTTAGGGATAAGGTGAAACCTATGAATGGGCTCATAAGGGAAGCAGTCTGGGATAACGCTGTCCTCCTTTCTCCATTTTTAGTTTATTTGGTCATGTCTAGGGTAATGCTCATGCCATTAGAGTGAAATCTCGATACAACGAATCTCAAGGGATCTTTGAAAAGTCGTTGTACTGAAAATACTAAACTTTGCACAAAAATTGTAAAAGCAAACACGGAAGTTGCTCACTTGTGCTGTGTGTACATTCGCGATCGCGCTGTGCTCGAATAAGCGCGGAAAAACAAACGCGAAATATTACAGAACCAGTGCTCATTTATTTGAGGAAGAGCGTGATCTATACTGATGTGGGCAGCTTGACTGCTGAAAGACTAACTCTTAAGCATGCGCATCCTTACGCACTGCACTGTGAAGCATCAGCGTTTAATACCGGTCGTTCAAGTTGGTTCGCGCGTGCTGTTTCAATGTCGTTTTCACTCTCATCACCGTTTTCTTATCACGATAAATGGTATGGATCTCATTGGTCGTCGGCTAAGTTCACGCGCATGCTTCGTCGTCCCACTGTGCGTAGTGTTTGAGTGAAGCATGCACGGGTAATGATCGGCAATTTCATCCAATAGGTCACTCGTGTCGCATTTTTCGCTGTTGTAGCACTCCTTTTGTGCTGCTTCCAGAGCTCGTCTTGAACATTCATCTACCAACAAAAAGGCTAGAAACCAGCGTGCAGGTCCAGCTGCCCGACGAAAAGCAACGGGGCGATGCCTGACGCGAAAAAGAAGTTCCAGGCGATGATGATGGCGAATGGGCTATCGCACATTTGAATAGGGCAGGCGGATAGAGAAATACGCTAGTGTTCTGATGATGATAGTGGCAGCTGCGGAGCTGGACATTATTTTTACAGCCGCGAGATACTTTTTAAAATTGCTATTCATTATTTTGAAGTGTTGTGAAGATGTAAGGGCGATAAAATTTGATACGTTATTCTGAAACATCCTGTATTCTGAAATTTGTAGTAGTGAGATATTTTTACATTAAACCAATGGACATTTAGAGGGGGATTTTTGAAAACATCGTTAATCTGAAAAAATCTTTATACTGAGGTTCACCATATGCGATTTGACTGTATTCTGATAAAACATGTCAAGTTGATTGACAAAGGACAAGTGCCAGCTGCTTGTTAGTGAAGAGCTTGCTCATTGTGCACCACTGCTGCTGCTGTGAACTCTTTATTCACTCAGAATTTAGTCTAAGTGCACAACGAAGGAGGTGCACTTCTGGTTCTCTCAATGTGCTTGGTTGAACTTTAATGTAGCTTTTGTTGCACGTTGTGGAGTTCGATGTTTGCAGAAGGCAGTTAAGGCATGAAAGAAACCATGTCAAGAGCACATTTGCTCGTCCAATGCTCGGGTTTGCTGTAACATTGGTTTGATTTCTGGCTGCTTACGTTTTGCATTTGCTAGTGTATAAGAAATTTCGAAGCTTGTAATTAGTTGAGGGGTTCTTTGCTACAGCAATGAGAAAGACCATACATCGCATGTTCTTGTTTTCCATCTTCCTATTTTTGTGGCAGTGCCATACACTCATTAAGTCTTTACCAACAGATGCAATGTTAATGCAGCAAGCAGCAATTGCATTGCTTTTTAAGGCTCATTGTGTCATTTTAAACCAACAGTGTTGGAAATCTGAGTTCAACCTACCTAGTTAGCTCTGCACAAATCAAAATACATGCATTTTCCAGATTTAAGAAAGGGGGGGGGGGAGGGGGAAGAAAGTGTAGCTCTTGATAAACTATGATAATGTGATGATTGCACGTGCTACTCCATAAATAGCTTCTTTCTGCGTGAATGTGACGATGGTGTATATGAACGCAATTTGCCTTCACATGCAATCTAAGCGGTGTTAAAGGGGTCATGAACCACTTTTCCAAGTAACGATCGAATGACCCCACTATTGACGTTTACTACCTCACGAATCTATTGCCGCAAAAAGTTCTCGAATCCGTCAAGAACAAGCAGGGTTACGGTGGCTTGGCGCACGCTCGGAGCGCTTTCTTTGTTTCTTTGTGTTGAGCGCACTGGAGGCTACACAGGGAGGGATGGCACGGTATAAAGTAACGTCAGTGCGTGTGATGAAACAAGATTGCTCTCTCTCCTGCTGGAATTTGTGTGTGTGAGAGTGGCTACCGTGTAAAGTTAGCAGACAGAGGAGCACATTGTCGGCAAGTGGCGGCACCCCATGGCAAGAAACACATGTGATCCGAATACCTCTCTCGATTTATGTTGTCTGTCAGCCAGCAGCATGCTGTCTGTCATGTGACGTGACACATCAAGTGCCCCGCCTACCAAAGAGAGTGAGGACAGGCAGGCCTCTGTGAGAAGATGGCACCTTAGAAAATGGCAACTTTGTGCTCTGTGTCTGAACTCTCTTTGCCACGCATGACTGCAAGATTTGCCTGAACTGTTCATAGCAGTGTCTGCTTTCCGAGGGATGAGTTTTCTCACCAAGACCGAAAAATGGTTCATGACCCCTTTAAAGGTGTTGTGAACCACCATTCGCACTTCGTGAGAAAACATTTGGCAGAAAGCTGGTGCTGCTCTGAACAGCTTCGCCGAATTTTGCAGTATTCGTGGTGAAAAGCGTTCATAAGAGAAGAGCAAAGCATTCATAAGAAGAGTGCAATAATTCAACTTTGTCAAGTGCGCTTTCTTTCTACAGAGACCCATCCTTGCACTTTACTATGGGCAGGGCGTCTGCTGTATGTTGCCATATAGGAGGTGGCGGCTGTTGGCCGATAACTGACATAAACAAAGAACACCACTTTGATCAGACATGCTTTTTGCCACAAGGTATCACCACATGCCGGTGGTGTGCTCTTTAGTGTGCTAACAATACACAGTGCACCACACTGACTGGTGTCAAAACGGCAGAGAGTGATTGTGTTGCATCATATGTGCTGAAGTTGACAACACACATGGATGTAACTTATTTTTCCCATGCTATACCTTCCTGTGTGGCTTCCAGCACACTCACTGGGACAAGAGAGAAAGTGCTTAAATAACGTGGCAAGTCCCTCTGACTACACTATTATCGATGAATTTAATTTTATGGCGTACAATTCATGAGGCGATGAACTCTGACACTGTGGTCATTCAGTGATGTTGCAGATCAATATTGTTTGAACAAAGATGCAAAACCTTTGTTATTCTTTAAATAAGCACCGATGGCTATATAGCATCTTTCATTCTCGCTTGCGTAGCAGCTATTGCACCAAATGGGAGCCACACACTTGCATGCTTCATGTAATACACCTAAGTCTTTCTTTTTAGTAAAATATACTCCTTGCATGATTTGTGCTTCCTTTTTTTATAAAAATGTTTCAGGAAATGAAATGCTGCATGCTTTATTATTACATTTTGCTAGTTGGGCAGTTATAAATTGTCCATGTAGTTTCTCCTTTTGGCTTTAAAATGCATTACTATTCACTTGTTTTTTTTTTTAAGATGCATCAAGGATGGTAAAGAGGCTGCATAAGATGCTCGACAAGGCTTCTGCTGATACGAATGTGAAGGTTACTTCACTGAAAATAAGTTTAACAAGACTTGTGGTTAATTCAAGTTTTCTGTTGTGGCATGTCTGCTAGAAATGGCACATGATTTTGTTTAGATTTCTTTTGGTATTTCTTAGGTGAAAAGTCTGCTACTAGTTTTTTTTTTTTCGGGGGGGGGGGGCGGGGGGTGTCTACTTTGACACAAGCTATTTAACAGAAGCAGTGCTTTAGAGATGTATAATTATCCTGAAGGAGTTAAGTCCAAGCCTTACTTCGTACAGCATTCTAATTCGTCATCATTTGCAAATTATTAGTTGATCAAAGCTAAACTCTTGCAATTTTCTTTGCATGTTGGGGTACTGGCAGTACTGTCTTCAGAAGATGCTCCTGCCGCACGTCTCGTTGCAAAAATGCTAAAAAAAAGTAGAAGTTTAAAGTGAGCAATAAGCTCGAACTATAACCCCGGTAACACTGGCAAATTTAGTCTCTTTGAGCGAGTGCACTTACGACCCCAAAATGTCACTTTGCCGGTGTGCTGCTACACGAGAAAGGGAAGTTAACTTTGGGAATGATGGTAATGGCGATAGGTACTTACGTAGCCTCACATGTGTTTGTTGTTTCAGGCAGTACTTTTTAAATAATTATGTGTTACAGCTACAAGCAGCTTTAAAGGCCAACATTACTTGAGCATATCAAAGTAATGATGCTTTATGCTCCTGATATGCTCCTGTCATGGGCCTGATAGCAGAAACACACGGCAAAGTTGAGGATACTTTTAAATTGGCAAACAAGCGCAACACTGAAACTGAAACCCAACCGCAGCACTGTCTTTGTGTGACATAACCGTTGGCAAAAACCAAGCCAACCGGAAACCGTGTAAGGCGTGCTAGACCCACCAGCGCAGAGTATGAAAGTTGCGAAGCGGCGAAAAGCAGATGGCCAGGAAAAAGGCGACCCCATTGCAACAGCCGTACTATGTCTGTTACTGACCCTGCTATGTACACAAGCTCCTCGGAGCTGTCGTAAAATGATAGCAGAGATTCGGAGGCATATGGAGGCCAAGAAACATAGCCGCAGAACAATGGCGATCCACTGTCAGATGGCGCTACTTGTCCAGGCCGCTCAAGTTTGTGGGGCTGTGATCGGTAAAATGTTATCGCTGAAAAGTTTGCTATCTAACATAAGATTCTTAGTATTGCTATAGGAAGAGCGCCTATGTTTGGCAATAGCGGAGTTTAAAATTAAACTGGCAGGGCTGAAAGAATTTAATCTGAGCCAAGTATGCACCACCTTTCACACGAATAAGTGTTTCCATTTGGTAATGTGCTCACTTAGTACACTACCATATTGCTCACGCATGGGCCCTCTTCAGCCGGTACGGTATTAACAGTTTCCGTGAAGTGAGCCGGCATTACTAGCTAAAAAATATAATAACGAAACGAAAGGTAATCGTTACCTCTGAGTGTTTCTTGAGGGTTCAAGTATTTATACGTGGAATCGTGGGCATCCACAACGCAACGCCACTTGCCACCCATCGCATGCAGGCCCACAACAAACTGAAGTTTGTGCGCCGAACCAACAAAACGTTGGCTTAGCAACACACGCGATAGTTGCCTTGTGAACAGCAGACGATGTGGCACCTCGGTTCTGTCACTTCCACCGCATTGATGTAAATGTTGGCACACACACTATTGCCAATAATTGTGGGAAGCCAGTTGGGCGAGTTGGGGCAATCTATAAACTTATTTTGTAAATAACATGCGTATATCTCCAGCCTGTAATTGAAAATAAATTATGGAAACGGGCAAAGGAAGGTACCCAGCGCATTTCATTGAGATCCATTGACCTTGAAAAATCGTCAGAGTTAGCCTTTAAGGGCCCCTAAACCACCACAGGTATTTTTTCAAACATTTGAAGTAAACACGCGCATCGCGGGCAGAATGTCGTCGCGACCAACAGTGCCACACGTGGCAGCGCTACAAGTAGCGGGTACACCACAAATTCCCCGAAACAATCCCTCGTGTGTTGATGTCAGCATGTTGAAGCTGAGATGCGGCTTGCGAGCGATGCTGCTATTGGTTCAACGAGAACCTGCGAATCCCGTTTTGCAAGTAGCCGCCCACGCTCCTTACCACACGTGACGGGGAGCGGTACTTGGCAACCAGGACAAAACGGTTTTGGGAGAGGAGGCCAGCCGACGAGCACACAGTCTAGAGGGTGTTGATGCAGGGTAGCGCAGAAAAGAGTGAAAGTATTCGCTGCGTTTTGATCATCAAACATGTGTAACTCTGCTGTTACGGCACCATTTCAAAAATTGACGCGGCTATGTGTTCGTTATAGGCTCGTGCACAACTTCAACACCCCAACTGAATTTCGACCTCAAGGTGGATTAGGGGCCCTTAAAGTACAAACGCGGCAGCTGCGGCAATGCAAGGCTTGTCTTGGGCATGCCCTTGAGTACCCCTAGCGGTTGTAACTGTACATAGCCCGAGAGCGATAACAGCAGAGTAGTTTTTATTGGTTTAGTATTTTTGATAATTAATAAGAGTATTCATGATAACAAAAACTTTAGAAAATGGTACGTATGAACTCAGCTTCGGATACTAACTTTTTTTATTCTCAAGCCACTGCTACCGAGGCTAAACACTCCGCCAAAGTGAAGCAAGTTCGGCGCATGCACTCACTCAAAAGTGTACTTTGTGGCGAGTGTCGCTATACGTTCCTGTGTGACAGCGTATGAATGCCACAAGGGGCGTATTGCACTCCCTCGAAGTGCACTTAAGTTGCCACGTGTGACAGGGCTATAAAGCGATGCCCAACTGCGCAGTACTCCTTCTCTTGGTTCACTTGCATTCACTTCCCTAGAAGACACGTATGTCGTTCTCAACCACTGTGGAGAACTGTTATCTTTATATAGCGGCTAGAGCCATGATTGTGGCTAAGGCAAAGTTTAAATAGTGTTGATTTGTGGCTTTAGATTCATGTTATTGGAGCTGCCATAAAGTGATGGCTGCGATGTTGACAATTGATGATTCAACAATGCTGTTTTTATTTCACCCACTGTAACGAGAACCAGTGACCAAGAATGCCTGCAACTCGGTAACAATAATTGTTGGGGTTTCACTTCCCGAAACCACAATGTGTTTATCAGTGACGTCGCAATGGAAAGCTGCTGAAGTTTTGACCATCTGGTGTTCCTAAACGTGCACTGTAACACAGTACACTGGCCTCTAGCATTTTGCCTCCATCAAAATGCAACCACCACGCCCGGTATCAAACCTGTCAGCTTTGGGACAGCGCTTGCAACTCTGGTTGCAACACAGTGCTCCAGCATGGAGAAAGGGGTATCCCTAGCACCGATTTTTTTTACCATAGTTCAAGAAAGTGTAGCACATTAGCAATAAGATGAAGTGCTACTTTCTTTCTTCACGAAATTTCTTCCAAAGAGCACCTGTGGCAGTCTGAAACGACAACCAGCGCATTTATTTACATCAGCAGCTGCAATGACTGCTGGTTGTTCGTATGATTGAAATGCTAGCCATACCTCTATGACATCAGTTCATATTGGAACAATCCAAAACAAGTATAGTTTGTGCGTGTGATCTTTATTGCGTCTCTGGGTTACGTTGGTGTTAGCAAGTGGTAATTGAAAACTGCATCTGGACACTGTTATGTCTTCCTATCATTCTGCTTGCTTCCTTACCGCATGCAGTTTAGTGTTTAATATGGGTTGCCAACTTGCACTATGATATCTTGTTTCTCAACAATTTAGTTTGGTAGCCAAATGAGGCGGTTGTTCATGCCAAAGGACTCGCTGCACGTTGCTTGCGGGGTTAAGAGGTCAACAGTGCATCTCGGGAATTAAATGAGCCTGCATAACAATAAGTGTAAGTGAATGCAGTCTTAATGCATCGTCGGTGGGTGCAACATGCTGCCTTCAAAGATGGGACTGTTCTGATGCAGTTGTCCTGCTAAATTAAACTTTCAAATTTTGTGTCAGACTTGTTTTGACCTTTGCATTTAGGCATGTCTTTGTCTTCTTCATTTTGCAGATTGACATCGGCAACGGTGTCTTGGTAGACGAGACAACTCTCGAGCGGATTAGGCAAGACAGTCAAAAATCTGGCTGCCGTTTCGCTCTGGGTCTGGTGCGAGCTGTTTACGCCCGAAGAGTTGACTAATAAGTCTCTCTTTGGGCGTAAGTGCAACTCGCTCAAAGGAAGTGTGGCCAAAGAGGCCTTGGACCCTCAGCGTGTGAAGGCAGTGATTGGTAGATTCGTTGAATTATTCTGTGCTTTAAAAAAGACAATTTAACTCTGACCTTCAGTGTCCTTGGCCTTGGCAGTCTACTTCAGATGGGCAAGCCGAGTTCTACTTGTTTCTTGTACATTAATCACTGCTTTGTTAGCTAGTAGTAATGAGCAGTGTCAGATCATTGTTGCATGTCAATTTGTACATCACACTTCATTTGCTACCATAGTATGAATCTTGGCAATAAATGTAACTAAATTGTGTATAATTGCACTGAGCAAGTTAAGTGTGCAGAAATTACCTAATACATGGTATTATTTAAGGTCTTTAATGCTATGTTGTAAACCCCTATTCAATGATTACGCCTCGCAACTTGTGGCCCATTCTAGCCTCTCTCTCTCTCTCTCTCTCTCTCCTTTTTTTTAAAGATGTCTACAAACAGGCGCGTAGCCAGAAATTTTTTTCAGGGAGGGCATCCCCTTTAAATGGTCATTTTCTGCTCTCTATGCCATGAGAAAAAAAATTTCTGAGGGGAGGGGGGGGGGCATGGGCCCGGTGTGCCACCCCCTGGCTACGCCCCTGACTGCAAAGGATGAGAGCTAGATTTAAGTCTGTGAACTAGCATTATTACCTTGCTGGACATTTTATGTGTGATGCACTTGCTTGAACATATCAATAAAACTTGTTTTGCTTCTGTTCAGGGTACACGGTGAAACACTATCCTGACTTTTCGCCATTGCACGTAAAAAATACATTGTCTTCAATGCTGTCCAGAGACTATGCTCCGGAGCAAGAGAAGGACACCACAGAAGAATGCACAAATCTATGAAGAGGCGTGCTCTGTCATAATTTATTTTTTGTAAATAAAACATATTTCGTGATCACTTGCGCCAAATTTTTTGGGGCATATGCACCTTCTAGGTTTTATTGCCTTTTACCACTAATTCATTATTTTATGTTGACACCTATTACTACAGCTAAGAGCATAAACAATTGTTGGCAATTATTAGTACGAAGTTTTTGGACATTCTTCCTTTTCAAATAGTTTTCTAGGGCGTCAAAACTACCATGCTCGTAGTACATTGGTAAGCATTCTGGGAACGATTGTCTTTAGGCATGCAAGTTAATATTACTAAGACATTTTGTAAGCTGGCGGTCGACAAAAAGTTTGTGGACCTTCGTTCTTTTGAGAGAATGTTACTAGGCTGTCAAATCAGCATTGTTGATACGGCGTTACTACGAGGTCACCAGACTGTTGATAGACATTCTGTTGATTGTCGTCATATTCCGGTAACGATTGTCTTTAGACGTACAACTTAATGTTACTAAAACATTTTGTAAGCTGGTGGTTGACAGAAAATCGTAGACCTTCGTTCTTTTGAAGGAATGTTACTAGGCTGTCAAATGATTATTGTTGACAGGGCGTTACTACGAGGTCACCAGACAGCCTATGAACAGGATTCTGTTCAAAGTTGGTGGCCATGTCTTTAGACTGTTTACTTAACGTTAACAAATACTTTTGTAAGGGAAGCCTCATAGTTGCGTGCCGCGACTTCCACGCTCAGTTACTATGAGGAAGTATTGAGAAGCCTCAGAGTGGCAACAATGGCTTTTGTATTTTTCACAGCCTTGCTTGGAGGGCATACTTCCGCGGCAGTATCTGAAGCATTTTGCGTTGCTTGTGAAGGGTATTTCCCTTCTTCTGCAGGACAGTGTCCCTTGTAGATATATCTGTAAGCACGGACTGCCTGGTGCAGTTCGTAGTTGATATGCAGTTTATATATGGAGAGAAGTGCATGACATTTATAGTGCATCAATTGTTGCACATTGCGCCCAGAGTGGTCCTTGGTGCACAACACTCTGAGCATTCTTGCTTTGCGTTTGAGCCCAATATTGGTCAACTTAAGCAGCTGGTCGCATCAGCAAAACGTGCCCCGCTGCATATTGTAGAGCGCTTAAAGGACCCCTGACACCGAATTTGGAAACTCGAGATGCTTGTGTTGTTTAATAGTCCTGCATGCGGGGGCACTTCTGACCGATTATGAGTGACGAGCGTTGCCTTTAAGATATTTTAATTTGGTTTTAAAGTAAGCCTGAGTGCTCATCTGAATTTTGAACTCCTATCAACATAACCACTAGTATGACGTAGACGTAGGCCCCTTGTGACGTTGCAGAGGTAAAGCAAGTGTTGTCGACGTCACAGACAGAAATATGCGCGGTGCATGCACTGTGGTATATTGCGAAGCGTGTTTGCTCTCCCACCTTCTCCTTCTTCGGTACGTGTCGGCAGGCAGCGTGAGCTCTCCGTGTGTGTGTTCTCCAACTGGCAGTTCAACAAGTGCGTGGCTGACGTCACCCAATACTGAGCGCACATCATCACGCGTGCCCCGAGGCGCGACCGCCGCGGCGCGGCGCTAGTTTCTTATCCTCTTTCGGCGCGCGTTTTGAACCTACACTAAAAATGACCACAATTAACGCTGCTAGGATTATTTAGACATCACGTTGGAGGATTTACGGTGTCATTCCGTGATTACAAGACATAGACATACTTATTACAACATAAATGTCACAAACAAGAAATCGGCTGTCAGGGGCCCTTTAATGATGGCCAGCAACTTTAGGTGTCTGATGGCTTCAGCTAGCCCTCGCAGTCTAGAGGTTTTGACAAAAGCTGGCCCATAAAGTAGTATAGGTGCTCTACTTCTCAGCAAGCCCCGAGCTGTGTCTAACTGCTTCACCTCGTGCAAGATCATGTTGGCAACATCATCAGTGGCCCTGTTGTGGAACATGACCGAGCTATTGTATCGCCCGGTCTTCGGTTTCGCAGTGAGCAATGCTCAAGGCCAAACAAGAGTGACAGCACTGCTTTGGAAACATATTTGGGAACGTGCGTGAAATTAAAGCACATTATTTCTTTCAAGGATTTCACAGGGAACATTAGGATTTTTGCTGTTTCAGACAAATTCTTGTCCCGTCATGGATTTGGCACAAAACGCATAATGAAGTCCCAGGTATAAGGGGGTTTGTTCACAAAACCAAAGGCCTAGGTTCAGCGGTGTCAAACACTGTAACGCGCGCTCTCGACCGGGTCTTTGTCTTGGTCTTTTTCCACTCCTACTCGATGCTGTCTCGCTGTCTCTCTTCCCCACTACACAGGATACTAATTCCCAACAATTAGTAGAGCTCCTTAGCAATGTTGTCCCTTGCAACTACATAGAGTGCAATGGAAAGCTTTTTTTTTAGAGAATTTCTTCGAAAAATGCTCTCTGGTGGTTGCTAATTGCATAATGAGAGTAACTGTATTGTAATTTAAAGGGATACTGAACAAAATTTTTGCCTCTTAAGATTTTCAGCCAAATTGAAAGATTGGGTGCTGAAATTGATAGCACAACCTCCGTATCAGACAGAAACTAGAGAAAAATAGTGAATTTATTGCGTTTTTCAATGCGTTTTTCCCAAACTTCCGCGTCTAGTGGTCGCGCCGTGAACTAGAGGAGGTGACGTTTGGTGGCTTTACAAACGCCAGAAATGGGTATGCCAACATTGCCAGCCGTCACCCGCGTCTCTCAACCCGCTCAGCTCCCCCTATGGTTCCCAGAACCTTAACGAACAACAAGAACACGTGCAACCTGCATGCACCTCAGCGATTGCACGGCTTGTGCTTGCGTGCAGCCAACGTGCGTTGACAATTCACCAGAAATACAGCCACATGTTTAAAAATACTAAAAATGAACTATTTTATCAGAACAGTCGCGTCTTCCAAGTAGAATTTCCGTGTTTTTGTCAGTTTTTGTTCAGTATCCCTTTAACTGTGGTTGTTTCTTTCAGTTCCTCTCTTTCCTGTTCCACGTGGAAATGACCACGTTTCATAGACTGCTTGAAATTTACGTTTGTGACACCTGCATTGATTTCTGTTTGAGCATGGAATATGCATGTTTTGTGTAAGGTTATTGCTCAACCTGATTTGAATTGTTGTTTTGCTTGGAGTTCATTGTGTCATAGTGACCTGAGCCATGAAGAAACCATAGCTTTAGTGGAGGGGCCACATTAATTTTGATCACCTGCGGCTCTAACATGCATACGCAACGCATTATTTCTGCATTCTTGTATCTCGCATCCGGCGTTCTTTATGGCTTAGCAGTTGAGCGATCTTGACACTCAACCATTGCAATGATGCAAACACACCCGCTTTGCTATGGGATATTCCTGGGCACCATAGCCATCTTGTCACACTTATGACGACAACCTTGCGTGGTTCTGCGCGTTGGGCTGGTTAGGCCAAGAAGCGGTTCAGTCCGAACTTCTTTTTTTTCCCTCTACTACCCGTGGGTGTTCACAGAACCATGCGGCATTACAGACGAGGAAACACCTAAAAATACCCGCGCATTTTTGTCAGTGCATGTGGAAGAACACCAGGTGATCTAAGTTGATCTCGAATTTTATTCTAGCGAACGTAAATAGTCCTTACGTGCTTTAAAAATTTTGTGGGCTTGTCTTGTTTTTCTGTGGGTACGTATATTATTGCAGGTCACTGTGTTTTGAAAATTCAATTTTTTTTCATGTAATCATTGCAGCTGAGCAGAGTAATTGATGCGTCACAAGTTGTGTGCAGGTATCATGATCAATATGTTTTTGCTATGATTAGTATGTTCTGGTTATAGATTAGCAGTGTGCTTTTTCACCAACTAATGCAAATAACTTATTCTTGTGGTTATTTTCAAATGCCGTATTTCCAAAATAGTTTTCTTAATTGCACGTTGCTATAAAAATCGCTCGTTCAGTTCTCCGGCAGAATTATATAATTAGAAGGTTAACATGCCAAAACCGCTACAATTATGAGGCACATCATAGTTGAGGGCTTCCAAAATTTTAGTCACCTGGGGTTCTTTATCATGCACCTAAATCAAGGTACATGGGCCTTTACAAGGGATTTATCCTGCTCGGGTCAGCAGTTGAGCACCATAACCACTATACCACTGTGGTGGTGTCACTACGAGCCCATTGTTGCCACTCTGCAGAGCTGCTACTTTAGGACTGAGTTTGTTTCTTTTTGCTTTTACCTGCTTATTTCTTATGAAATTATGATACTTACATATGCATCATTGTACTCTGTGTTTGTGATTGTGTAGATCAGTAGTGGACCGAAGATTTCTGTCTAGTGGTTAAGGGTGGTTGAGTTATTGACAGGATTGCAGGGATGCCAATCTTTTTTTGCTTCAACTTGAGAAAGGTTTCAACAGCGACTAAAATGCAAAAAAAAAGTATGACGTTGATGTCAGTTCAGCATTTCACCAAGGGGTCAAGTTGTCAACTTGCGAAAGGCAAAAACTGCACTTTGATCGTCCTACGCTGCTTGAGTGGAATTGAACTCCGAACCGCACAGCATGCAGTTTGTATTCTTGTCACATAAGAAGTGAATACAATAAATTTCTAGTCGACCAGGAAATTATAAACTCAAGCCACCTGCTAAGTTGCAATGACATCAACAGAAACCATAAACAGATAAACTGCATTGTCATTGAAAAGGAGAGTGTCAGGGTATAACCTGCTAACCCCCACATGTCAGTGTACTACTGGTATAGATGTATGTGGATTGTGCAGCGAATCAGTAGTGATTAGAGGAAATGAGCAATGTGATTTTCAGCGTACACAATCGTTACTTGGTAGAAATTTCTACTGTCAACTGTTGAGTGCCTTTTGAATTACCAATAAATTTGACGTGTTTTGTGCAGAGCTTGACATTTCTCACTGCCTAAGCCCAGCTTTAGCCTGGCCTCTGGATGTAAACATGTTGTATTAAAAAAATTCGGCAGATCCCACGTACCGTGGGAGTCGATGTTATGCGAAGCGTGCGGCGAGTAGGTGACTGTGGCGTAACTTTTTTTACTGAGCGACATGTTACAAAATTACGCTAAAGATTTGTATAAATTTTATACGCACACTTATATGTGTTGAAGAGCCGCATATGTGTTATATAACCAGTTGTTTACGGTTGGGTAACGCTGCCAATGGCGACGTGGGTATTACCAACACCAGAAGCGGTACGGTGATATGTAGTGCTTATACGTGTCCCGAGTACGCACGCACGTTTCACGAACCCGCGTGCATGTGTGCAAGAAGTTCTTGACAGTTCTTCAACAAGGGCATAATCACCGTGATCAGTGAGCACCAGCAGCTGGTCATGACATGTTATAGGATCCGGTCGTGATTGTGGTGACGAGGAGTAACGTTGTGTGGTATAGTATAGAGCTCTTGGAATTCGTGGATGCCTCGGTCATTTCGTCGACAAATTGTCTGTCGACAGAGCCGGCGACATGTCGGAACCTGAAGCCACCCTTCGCGTTGGTGAGGTATACTCCGTCGAGGCTGGTAGGCCTGGATAGTGCTACGTAGACCAACATCAGTGGATGGTGTTTGTCGTATTTGTAGACTACCTGGGCGTATGTGGCCTACGTAGCCTAATCAACAAAGCGGCTGTCAATCAATCTGGCATCATCCTCGATCAGCGTGAGGCCATCGCCCAGCCTCGAAAGAAATGAAAGGGACACTGCGTCATTCTGGCTGACTAAGTGCAATTTACGGTGCAGTGATGTGGATATCATATGTAACTTTCGTTAATGTATTCCTCCGGGGTCGAGCAACGCTTCAATATAGCTTGCTGAATCATAGGAATACAAACGTAATGTTTATTAGACTGCTATAAAAGCGGAGCCAACACTGGAACTACAGACGTTAATCTGATATGACGCCTGTATCATACGAGTACACATCGTAGGAGTATCATGTAGTGTTTATTGCTTTCTTGTAAAATTAGATAGCCAGCACCCCAACCACAACTGACGTTGCACCGATATTACGCCTGCATAGGCTGTTTTTCCAAAGCAATTTATAGACCTGGCGTGGGCTCAGTGGTAGAATACCTGATTGCAACGCAGAATGCTTGGGTTCGATTCCTGCTGGAATCCTAATTTTCATTCTTTGCATTCGTTGAGTCAACGCTGCCTGTGTTGGTTTTCCTTAACGCTCTAGCATTTAAGTTAACAATGTCTGTTCTCGCCGCTCATAGGTAGATATAAACTATCACCTGTGGCGCATACCCGTACACCGTGGCCCGTGGTAAACGGGTATGTGCCACACGTGTCTAGTGGAAAGGGTTTGACGATGTACGCGACAAGATTTTAACGCTATTCATGTCATGACCCGGCAGTCATATTCGTCAAATCATCTTACCCTCCCACGCAAATTTTGGGCTACACCAAGTTAAGGAGGCGATCATAAGAGCACCCAGACGTAGGCGGCTAGATAGATAGATAGATAGATAGACAGATAGATACGTAGATAGAAACGCTCAAAGTGCCAGAGGTTCGCTAAGAAATGCTTCGCATTTAAAAAGCAGAAAGAATATGCACTGGTGTACAGTACAAAGTCTAGTATGTACAGGGGTGGTCAAATGTTCCCCGGCAGCGCTGCCATAGGATTATATGCATAGCGGCCTGGGAAATTTTGAGTACCCCTGTGCATTTGAACACAGTTCTTGTGTTCAGGGTGCATACGAGTCTTTCAAACCCTTTAAATGAAAAAAAAACATATTCAAAGCCCTCGAAAGTCCTGGAATTTCTGCCTTGAAAAACCTTGTGTGTTGGCAGCAGTAGATTCGCCAAACTTTCCATTTCTGCAGCAATACGTCGGCGCAATTGCACACAACCTGTTTTTCAGGACTTCCACAGAAATATGAAACACAGTTAATGAAGTGATAGACACCTGCTGCGGCTTAGGTGCGGGCTCCCTCTTGGTGATGCACTATTTTCTTCACGCCTTTTTCTATTGTTGGTTTCCCCACTTGTACATCTACGTTGTCTTGCTTTGTCGCTCTCTCGACTTATCTTCTTGCCACTTCACGCTGCCTCGTGCATTTATGCCGCATGATTTCCCCTTGAAGTGAGCAGAACGAAGTTAGTACACTAACGAGTGAAGCCCAGCTAATACTTAAGTCTCAGCAGCTAATCTGGACATTCGTTGTGTGTAGTGAACTACTTTAAATGGGATCAAGGCTAAAGTACCACAAGGACTATGTTATTCATTGAAACTAGTCAGAATGGTGAAATGCTGTTATCACCACACAAAAAAAAAAGTTTTTTAGTCCTTGAAAAGATCAAGACAGGGCCTTGAAAGTCCGTGAATTTTGTCCTTTAGAACCTGTATGAACCCTCTCCATCTTAATTATCGCTATGCTACAATTGCCTGAATGTATCACACACCGTTTTGAATAGTAGCACGGTCTAAGAAACAGAACCTACAGGCCCCATGATTGCATCTTTTGACTAGTTAGAGTTCGAACAAGACCACAAAGTGCAGTGCCACTACTAGAACTAGCAGCTGGGATGCTGCCGGAACCTGTTGGTTCCAACAGCATCCCAGGGGAAACCAGTTGCATGCTCGAACCAGTACAGAAAACCAGCAAGCACCCTGCTGGAACCATTACAACCAGCAAGCTGCCTGCTGGGACCATCAGCAAACCAGAAGGCAACTTGCTGGTACTAGCAAAGTACCCTGTTTGAACCAGCAGAAAACCAGAAGGCAACTTGCTGGTACTAGCAAAGTACCCTGTTTGAACCAGCAGAAAACCAGTGGGTACCCTGCTGGAACCAGCAGAAAACCAATAAACACACTGCTGAAACCAGTGCAAGCAGCAGAAACCAGCAGCTTACCTGCTGGTTCCATCAGAAACCAGCAACTCCCAGCAGAAAACCAGCAAGAAATTTTCATCTGGGAGAGGACAAGCCATTTACTCCCACCTCGGCTTATTTTTTCTATCAGTGTATCAGCAGTGTCTCTGGAACAGACGACGCCCACAGATGAATCGCCGCCATACTTTCTCGCTACCGATTGGCCTAGACGTCACGAGCCTCTGCCGAGAGCGCGCTTTGCCGTCGAGCCGCCTTGCACAACAAAAGCTGCGTCAGCACCATGGTGTAAAAGGAGTGTATATTTTGCACTGTGGTCAGCAACGAGCATGGCATCGTGGGTTACTCGGGAAGCACGCGCGAGCGCTGTCTTCAGCGGCATAATTCTTGGTCCGTACACTTGCGACATTGACAGCCGCGAGATCAAGCTGCACATGTCCTGATGCGCCGGCGGTGCGATTGTCGGTGATAGACGCCCCCAAACCCGAGCCTCTGGCGCAGTTCAGTGTAATTTCCGTCGATATTATTAGGATGCCACAATAAATCCAATTTGACGCACTTTGGCGCACGAGTGGAATCACTGCTAATCCTTTTATAATTTGACTCGGTTTCAACAAGGCATATCTAGCAATGAATTGTCTGCTGACGATCACATAGAAAAGGCTGATAAAATATTTCCACACTTCGGTTGAATAACGTTCGTTCAATTTATGGATGGTCCTGGGTTAATTGCGACATACGTGGAGCGTCACTAGCCTAGCAGTAAAGATGTACCAACCGTATCTATTTAAATAACGCTTTAATAGCGGCACCACGTACGGATGTCAAGCGTTCATGTATACAGTAACTTTAAGTAACAGGTAGTAATGACTTAAAACGGAAACTTCTGACTAGCCCTTCGACGGCTCCAGATACGTACAATTTCAAAGCGGACTCATGACCAGGATTTGGGGACATATGCACGTAACGCCATCTGTCGTCGGGTGGCAGCGGTGGCTTGCCGTATCTGAATGGGAAATAGGTGAAAAAAATCATATCTGGCGAAAAAAGTTATCAAAAACGACTCCCGTTTACCGTTTCTATACAGCAGAGACTTATTTGAACATTCTGTTAAAATTACAGTGTCGCACTACAAACTGCGTGGCTTCCCAAAGCGTTTAAATTTTTTCAATGGGGCCCCATGTGTTTTTAATGGGCGGTGTTGAATTGTCCTGGGAAGCCACACGCTTTCTAGTGCGATGCAGCAATTTTACCAAAATGTTCCAGCAGGTATCTGCTGTATAGAACCCCGAGTCGTTTTTGACAACTAGCTTCTTTCAAGAGATATGATTTTTTTCGCCTATTTCCCATTCAGTTATGGCAGGACGCCGTTGCTGCCGCTTGGAGATGGCGCCACGTACAGATGTCCCCAAATCCTGGGAATGCGCTGCTGACCTGAAGCAAGCCAGGGCATTTTTACCAGCGTGGCTATCCCAGTATTCGTGGTTGGCGTATTCCGGTGTGCTTATAGGTGCGCTCTGCCGCCAATGTGTCGTTTTCAAGCCAGTGACTAGGAAAGGACGACAAGGAGCTTTTATCGTCAAGGCTTTCACCAAGTAAAAAGTTTCACGAGTCCGCCAATGAGCATTAAAAGTGCGAATGGCACAAGGACCCAACTGAAAGGAGAGAACACCATTCGCCTCCTCAACAAGGCAACCGATGTCGCACTGCAGCTCGACACAGCCGCAAAAGAAGCAGAATGCAATAAGCAGAAACTTGTCTCGATTGCAGTGGCTGTGCTCTTCCACGGCATGCACGATTTGCCTCTGCGATGGAAACAATCGCAAAACGGGATTTTACAGGAGCTTCTCAGGTTTCGCGTCGACGCTGGAGACGACGCGCTACAAGCACATCTCGACAATAGCGCCAAAAACGCAAAGTACACATCCGCGAGTATTCGAAACCAGCTGATCAAAATCAGCGAGTACCTCCTTCGGAGAGACATTCTAAGTGCGTGCAACAAGTCCGGGCAGTATTCGCTGCTAGCAGATGTCTGCGGACACATCAGGCACAGAACAGCTCACGACCGGTATCCGGTTTTTACGCAGATCTCAAGGCTGTACGAGAATTTGTTGGCATGATTCCGTTGAAAAGAATGAACGCAGAAATTTCTGCCATAATTCTCAAGGCTGTTTGGCCTCAATCCTGATAACATCGTAGGCTAAGCGTACGATGGCTGCTCTTCGATGGCGGGCAACATTAGAGTCAAAGAAAAACACCCTCGAGCCATGGCAAACACGGTGGCGGACATCAGAAATACGGTGCCATCCATCAAAGCGACAATAAAATCCTCAGGAGGAACAATGCGCCTTCGCTGCCCATCCTTTGTGAAACCAGGGGGCTCCAAATATAAAAGCATTCGTCTCTTTCGCCAACACTTGGCTAAGGTTATGGAGCCCTGGCAACACTGTCATCGTCTGCGAGCAGGCAAACGCGCGAAACTGCCCACCAACTATCATGCTGTCTATGCTCGCCTTCATTTTTGGTTTGCCTGACCATTATCGCAAGATATTCTGCTCTCCTTGAACCAATAACAAACATGTTGCAAAGCCCCCAGATAGCCATTTTAAAGCGAGCACAGGGCAAAAGCGGAAGAAGTGTTTAGGGACCTTTATTCTGCGACCGAGGAGACCGCAGGAAAGGTTGGTCAGTGTGCCGCGAATGGTTGCGCGCCAAATGCACAGGCCGAACGCTCTGGGAACTCTGAAAGAATACTACCGCCGTCACATCTTCATTCCTTACTTTGACTCTGCTCTCAGCGCTGGAAGAAAAATTTGGAGAGCGTAATACTCAAGCATTTGCGCTATTCTTATTACACCCAAACGCATTCAGGAAGCTTTCCTATGAAGATTTTAAGAAGCAGCTCTGCGAGCCTGTTAATAAATACTTGGAGAACCTCGACTGCGAAGTGGAACTTTGGCGTCGGTCATGGATTAACAAAGACTTAAACGGAGACCTGGTCGATCTCCTTGCATTTGCTGAGGGGATCTACCCGCCACCAGGCATGCTCTTTGAACGGTCATAACTTTTCCCCCGAGAACGTGTTGTCCCGAACGTTCTTTCAGCACGATGCGGCGTGTGAAGACGTGGCTTCGTTCGACGATGTCAGGTGACGGCCTGTCGGACTCTGCATGCTTTCGCTGCATCGTGAAAAAAACTGAAAAGGAGGGACAAAGAGCTTTCGCGGAGAAAGTTGTACAACACTATGCTATGATCGCGCCTAGACGCACGCCGCTCACATTTACATACACCGAGTGACTCTAAGGAGGTTTCAAGCACGTACAAAAGTTCGGTAATTCTGCCTCGCAACATCGTACCAGACGCGAAAAGTTTCTACAAGAGGAAACTGAATTTCCCAGCAATTTCTGACTGAAATCGGTCGAACTGCATATTATAGCCGGAAAATCTAAATCCAAGGCTGTTCCTAACCAGGGCAAAATCCTGCGCACAACCATGCAAGGCAACACGCGTGGCAATATCTCCAAAAAATTTGGCGGTTCGATGAACATGTCCATGGCTTGTTTCGATCGCTATATGTTCCGTCGTCATGTTCGCCGCTGTAACTGAAATGGCGGCACCCATCGCGGTTCCACTGGCTTGTTTGTAGAATTAGCCCCAAAGGAGAAATATGTAACGTCACGACGTTCTTGACCCGCGCAAAGGTCATCTGCAATCCAAAGAGGAGCGCACAAACGAAGCGGTCACTGCCAACCATTTCAACAAGGGGTACAAGGAGCTTCATACGCCGTGTGTGCCGACGACGTGACGACCGGATGAATCCTCCTACCCCCCACCTCGTACACGTTGCTGCAGACTGCCGCCAACAATGAAACGAAGCAACCCTTTCGAATCGCCGTCCCATACATCCAGGAATTCGGCAACGATGTCGGGGAAGGAGAGGAATGTTCCTAGCGCTCGCCATGCCAGTTGTCGAAGGACGAGTACTAGGACAAAACGCACACGTCCTGAGAAACAGGCAGCAACACAACCATTGTGCGGTGTGACCTGGTTCCTGACCGTTGAACGGGAAAAACAGGCAGAGCCCGAAGCACGCCTCTGGATTCACACGTATTACTTTAGAGGAAACGTAAATGCACTAAACATGAGCAATCCTATTTATGACCTCGTGCTCGGCAACATTCTAGGGCTCTGGGAGCCACATCAGCCAGATCCTGATTGGGAACGTCGAGAAGGCCCTCCAGAAGCAAATGATTCAAGCGAAATTGCTGGCATCTAAAGAAACGTCGGCGCTTGTGTCTGCCGTCGCACGAACACAGAAAATAGACTCCGTGATTAAGGTACCATTCACCAATTCTTAGCCGAAGAACAGAGATGCCACCGAGGACTTCTGATTTGGAGCAATTTTTGGAGCAGCAATATTTCCATTTTGGAGCACCAAAAATTTCCATCTTGGAGCACTTTGGAGCAGATAATTTTGCATCTGGGAGCGCTCTGGCGCAGCTAATTTTACATATCGGAGTGCACTAGAGAAGCAAATTCCATTAATATTCAAGCACCTGAATAATTATTATGGGGCTCTTATGAAGACCTAGAAATATTTCGATGCATTGCAAATCTCATGGAAAAAATCAATTCAGGAGAACTCCGTATTTCACTCCGTAATGCAAAAATGACGGCTCATGCGGTTGAGTGTTCTGGATTAACCTCTCCCGTGATTATTTTCGACACTAGCAAATAAACAGAATAGCGGATCAATAAAATTGTACTTTATGAAAAAATTGGCCGCGTATCTGCGTGCTTCGCTGCAAATGTCGTCTAAAGACGATAGAAGAGGCGCTGCGTGAGATATGGAAGCCATCTGTCAATACGTCGAGAAACACGAGTGCTGTGTTGCGGGCTGGTAGTCCCGGCGCAGCGGCAGGCGAAGACCGGCGGTGACCAACGCGACCGGTGGGGACGCCGGCCAGCCCGAACACGCTTTTTGGCGCGATGCGCCGAAGGAGAAGAAACGTCCGCACTCAACGAGTACTCTCCACAAACTCTCTTACTTACACGTCGCCTGGGTAAAACAGGAATGCCAGAGCGGCGCTCCCTGTCATTCGTACAATGCAATACTGAACCGAAACCGAAACACAACATGAGCTTGTGCAGAGGGCACGGAGGAAGACAAGTTTCAGCGCAGTCGCATTTTCAGCGCACCTTAAGAAACTAGGGTTGTAACATTGTAGGGCGAGTAGGGCCAGAAGGACCGTCACGACGAAAACCTGCCTCCTCAGTCGTATTCGCCTGGAACGTTGGTGTGGCTTCGCGTTCCCTCCTCCGCTCATGGCCTTTCCACAAAGCTACTGCCTAAGTACGAAGGCCCCTACCGCGTCCTACGTCAACCATCCCCAGTTAACTATATGATTGAGCCTGTTCAATCATCTACGGACCGCCGTCGTCGCGGCCGCGAGACTGTTCACGTCGATCGACTGAAGCCGCATTATGACCCACCAGTTGTACCTGTTCCTTAGGTCGCCAGGATGGCTCCTTTTCCGCGGGGGAGTGATTTGTAACATGGTAGGGCGCAGACAAGAACGCCTGCGAAAGAAGAAAACGAAGACGCTTGTTGTGGCCGCTCGCGCTTGCTCGGCTTGGACCGCTGATCGCTTCAGCTGTGGCAATCTTTTAATAAACGCGTTACTGTCTCAACGTTAAACGCATACCATCAAGGTCTTTAAAATTGCGTATCTATGTATTTTCTGTTAAAGGAACACACCGCCTAATACTTACCTAGTGATGTTGCGCCTTAGATATGCGTAATGTTTGCTTTTTGATCAACAATGTACACAAGTATGAACCTAGTCACCGTTCACGATGGCTGGCCCTTGGGCAAGTGGTTCAACTTTGGCCGAGTGGCTGAATCGAGGGACCTGCCGACAAACAGAAACACAGACAGAAGGACAGACAGAAGGACAGACAGAAAGACAGACCAAAATTTCTGCGTTTAAGTTCCCCAAGAAAGACTATCGTCTTTAATAATACTCTAAATACATTCATGTGGTTATCAGCAGATGTGGTAGACAAACGCCGTGACGTACAACAGTGCATCAATGCTAAAGAGTCTCACGGTCCATAATGCACTCCCCTAAGACGACTTCAAGGCGAAAGCCAGGTTCTTCTCGATCGATGTGTTGATCCTCCCCCTCCCTCTCTGCATGCTGTATGCACCTCACATGGCTTTGCACTGCCTCCATGATCGGCGCACCGATCACGCAAGCAGCGCAAGGCGATGATGTCATGTAATGACATCACGTGACATTACGATATATGACGCCATGATGACGTCACAAGTTCTGACGATCTATGACGCCATCACGTGATTATTTTTCGCCTAGATCGACGCCGCCGACGGTCAATTTTCGTGTTTGATGAAGCATAGATCTAAGGTTTTCGCATTATTATTGCGTATTGAACGTTAACGGCCTGGCCGTTAACAACCTGTCCTTACATACCAAACTGTCCTCCATCATGCCACCTCTGTGCCGTGCGCGAAACAGCCTCGCTTATCATCCACTTCACAGAGTGGAATGGCTCAATTTCTTTTTATTTTCAATGTGATAGCAATTATGTGGACTTTATGGACGGGTTTTTGCTGTCGCCGTAACATTGGCCTCCGAAATGGCGGGCGCCCAGCATGTCTGCGCCCGCCATCTCGGAGGCCATGCCGTAACTTTCCGTATTAAGTCCAAATTGATAACATCACGCCGCGCATTCTACCCGCGTGTAAAAGCTCGCGAGTACTGACGACGAACGCAGCTGAAGCGGAGATTAAGCGAGCTGGTCGTCTACGTCACACGGAGAGCGCACCAGATAACATTCTCGCGTGCGGACCTGCAGTCGACTGCTCATCAGAGGAACGCCCCGCCCACCTTTCGTATGGAGTATGAAGGGACACCAGGAGAGGGGTGCGGGGGTTGGGGGACTGCATCGCTCGAAAAGCGCAGTCGCCGGCACGCGCGTTATCTCGGGCATCCAGAGACGGGTCGTAAACTTGTGCTCTCAACGCTTACTTTGCGTTAAGAGAACTCACAGCACAAAAACCGCTTCGGTTCCTGGAGCGGCCATATTCCCTTAAACCAGCGTCTTGTTGAGTTACGCGAGAATGGATCTAAGAGTTAGCTGCTAGCTTTACTTCGAATAACAATTTGTTGGTATCGCATTCATTGCTTCTGAGTATTTTCAAACATCAGCTATTGACCACGAAAAGAGGGCCGGACGCGTAACATGGCGTAGCCACCTCGGAGTGGGCCGCCAGCGACAGGCCCGCTACTGACAGCTGCGCAATTAAAACGCAATTGCAGCTGCTCCGACCACGAGGCATGTTTTTATTAATGAGATGAAATTTACTGCGATAGCAATTATATGGACACTCTCGCTGGCTTTTTGCCGTCATGTCCCGTGTAAAGTCCAAATTGATACCATCCCCCCGCACATCATGTTCTACCGCGAGTAAAAGAGCGCGAGCGGGGCCTACAAACGCCGCTGAAGCACACATCAAACGAGCCGGCCCATCTCCGTCGCTCGGAGGGCGCATACGATAACATCACCCCGCTCGGAAGGCTTACCGTCGAAGCAGAGAGGAAACGCGCCGCTCGTCTTGAGTGCCTGAAAAGACGCGATGGAGGGGGGGACGTCGCTAGAGCAGCAACTTAACTTTGATTCTAAGGGCGCGGTCGCGATCGCTGGCGCGCGGGCTATCGGCAGCCATGCGCGGGCGGGTTGTATTGTCACAATTATCTCGGGGGTGCTTGCAACATTGAATCAGATCGGGAGAGTGAAACGGGCACGGCAGACCGTGGTAGGACGGCAAAAACCAAGTTTATAGCGAGCAGAAAGACAACATAAAAAAAAACGTTAATGGCACTGAACCATTCAAACAAAAACCTATTTACATTCACAAAATCTCACGTCCATACCCAGAACCAAGGTCAATCTAAATAGGTCGCGAAAGTCGGAACGAAAAGTGGTCGGAAACCTATTGCGACAAACATCAACACCCGCGTGACGATTAAAGCGCTACTAGGTGAGGGGGGGGACAAATAATGAAAACAAAAAATTAATTAAGCGTTTATTTTCATTAGTTTTAAATTTATTTGTCACGAATTAAATTAGTAGATTACTTTAATCAAACTTTAGTCTTGGGTATGTGGTTGAGTGGCCAATTTTTTTCGTTTATTTTCAGAAACAGCGGGCACATGCAGGCAGTCTGGTAACATGGGCGCTCGGAGGCGCGAGCACATGGGCTGAATCGGGCGCGGCAAATCAAACGGATTTCGAGGGAATGGCAGGTGGACAGCAATGAAGGTCTACAGACAAGCTAAGTCAGACTCTTCCTAAGCTTATAGGACACGCCGCATGCGGGTGCACGCATCTGTTTTTTGGTTTTTGGTTTTATGTAGGTGAGCGAGTGCTAGCTTGCCTCTGTGTACTCATGCATCGGATTGTTTTTCACCTTGCTTTTTCACCCGCTCCTCCTGCTCTTTCGGCTGATGCCAGCTGAAGCGTTTGGGGGTGTGTAGGAACAGTGTGTTTTTTGTCTCTTCTTCGTGGGGTTGGGGTTTTTTTGCGCAGCCGCATCAGGCTCAGTGAAATAAGGCTTGGGCGCCATGGGAAGGAAGGCAGACAGGAAGGCGGGCTCGGGGTCATCCTCACAGGAGTGGGTTTTCTGCGTGAGTTGTGAGGTTTGGGTCGACTTGGAGTGTACGCCGTTCGAGACTGTCGAGGAAGCCAGAGCTGCGCCGGCGTTTACGTGTCGACAGTGTGAAAAGATTGACACTGTGAAGGCTGAGATGGCAGCGCTGGTAAAACAACAGGCCGATGACAGCAAACTGTTGATTGCCAATCTGGAGGCACGTTTCGAGCGTGAAATCAACGCCTACAGGAGCGAGTGTGAGGCTCTGAGGGTTACACTCCAGAAGGAGAGGGAGGACAAGCAGGGGAGCACCACAGAATGCGAAGCACTAAGGCAGGCGCTACAACAGGAAGAAAAGCTGCGCGAAATCCTACGAGTTGAGATCGCCGCATTAAGACTGGCCTTTGAAGAAATGGCTGCGTGCCGACCGGCGGCGGCCCCCTCCGGTACAGCGGAGGCGCCTCGGGGAGACGGCACGGCCTCCCACGAGGATGGAGCGGCGAATGCGTCGAGTTCGGGCGGGACTGTAAAGGCGGCAGGGGAACCTGAGAAAACCCCACCCACGCACCGGGGTGGGACGGGCAATGTGAGGACGAAACCAAAGACGAGAGCGAAACGCCGCCCAGGAACAAATGGCGCGCAGGGTCAGTCTGCGAAGTCCGACGTAGTTCGTGGGGGACATGAGGAAACCTCTCTCCAGGGCCGGGAAGAGCAAGACCTGGCAGGGCCTAGGGATCAGGTAACGCCCGGGGCTGCTCTCAAGCGGCACCTGGAGAAGCTGGGCGCGTCGGCACAGCAGGATAGACGTGCCTTCGTATATGGGGACGGGAACGCCGCCAGGTTAAAACGGGCAGCGCTTAAAGCTGTTGGCTGGAACAAACGGGTGATGTTCCGTGTGAAGGAAGGTGCCTCTCTACAAGAGCTATGCTCATCGGTGGACCTGGCAGAGGACATTTGGCAAACCCCAGCAGCCATAGTAGTGCTCCACGCTGGCTCTCTGGAGATGTCAGATGGCAGTTCAACCCCAGAGAGCTCAGTATCTCAGCTCCGAGCACTATTGACCAAGTGGCTGCAGAAGGCCCAGGGGCATCGGTTCGTGGTGTATGCCCTAACGGAGAGAGGATCTGGCAGCGAAACCCATATCAATCCATGTAGGGAGTGGAATGTGGCTGTGCGAAAAATGTGCGAGGAGCAGGGGCCGCGGGTAGAATTCGTGGGCGCTAGTTGGCGACTAGGGCATGGGCAACAGGGCCCGTCCTACCGGGATGACACAGCAGATCAGCTGGGACAGCGCCTGGGGAGGAGGCTGTGTGCTTTTTTAGGCCTACGAATGCCCACCAGACACTGGGGGCCGCCAAGCCAATCGCACCCAGCAGCGGGAACGTTGATGACAGCTCTGGGACAGGCCATCATACAGATGGCGGAGGGACAGCACCCCCACGAGAATGGGAGGAGGCGCTCCCAGGGGGGCCCCCACAGGTGGTAGATATAAGGACCCCCTCTGGGCGGGCCTCTCACGAGAGGCATACCCGCAAGAGGAGGCGCTGCAGGCGTAAGGGAAAACAAGATATGGTTTTCTACCTTAACCTGCAAGGGGGACGAAAGGAGGCGAAGTGGGAGGAATTATTTCTCCTACTACAGAAAGAGAATGTAACGGTGGCCTGCCTGGCTGAAACTCACCTACGTGACGAGGAGACACCTCCTCCAAACAGGCAGTTTGTCTGGTCAGGCCTAAACCGCACTAAGGGAGAAAGAAAAGGCGGGGGCCTTGGTTTTCTCACCAAGGTAGACACACAATGGGACAGAGTCTAAAGAGACTGTGAGGAGCACATGTGGCTCACAGGAGAGATTGGGGGAATTGAGATTGCCCTGGGGCTGGTGTACCTCTGGACGGGTAGGGAGGTGCACCAAAGGAACACAGAGACCCTGGCCTGTCTGGAAAAAGACATTACACAGATAAACAGGCCAGTGGTAGTAGTGGGGGATTTCAATGCCAACATAGAGGCATTGGATGGTACCACCGACAGGGCGGGCAGGCTGCTGCTTGAATGGACTGAGCGACTGGGCCTAACTTTGCTCAATGCAACTGAAAAGTGTATGGGAAGGATAACATGGGCGGTACGCGGTATGTCCTCCTGCACTGACTACTGCTTCCTGTCCCCTGTCCTTCTCCCAAAGCTGTCGTATATGAGCATCGATAGCACTGGTGAGCGAAGCCTGGGGAGTGACCACCACAGCATCTTTCTGTCTTTTTGGACTAACCCCCCAGAAACGAAGCGCGATGCCCATGCAGGTAACCTAAGGCCTCTGTCTGATGAGGCCTTGGAAAGGGTGGTGGATCAGCTCGAGGAAGATGCACCTCGTATGGAAGGGCAGGGATACGAGGAGCTGCAACAGTGGATCAGGCGGACAATACAGGATGAAGCAGGGGCCGGACGAGTGACGAGGGGGCGGCACCGACGGAAGGCCTGGTGGGATGGAGAGGTTGCCGAGGCCCTGGCTCAACGCAAACAATGCTGCAGACGTCACCGGCATGCTTTGGGGCGCGGAGCAGATGAAGCCGAACTTTCTGCACTGTGGTCGTTGTACCTAGAGGCAAAAAAGGAAATGGCTTCGATGGTGCAACGTAAAATGAGCACGGTAAACAGGAAGCTGTTGCGTGCCATAAAGGAAGCGGGGCGTGACTCGAGCAGAAAGTTTTGGCAGCACATAAAGGCCCAGCAGACGAACTCCGATCTCCCTAGCCATCAGCTGAGGGATCCGGAATCAGGGAGGGTAATGGAGGGCGAGGAGTGCCTGCACCTGATACGAAGGGGCATGGCCTGCAAGTTTCAATCTACGGTGTGCCGCCGGGAGGAGGACGAGCTGGCATCGGCACCGCTACGTTGTGACAGCATCACCCAACGGGAGCTGGACAGAGCGATAGGTCGCCTGGCGGGCAGTTCGGCGGCTGGCACAGACGGGATTCCCCCTGGGCTGCTAAAGCGCACAAAAAGGCAGACTCGGGAAGTCCTTTTGGAGGCACTGAATGGAGTGCTAACATCGGGGAAAATACCGCAGGCCTGGAGATGTATGCGGGTGCGCCTGATATGGAAGTGGGGAACGGATAGGGAGCTGCTGGACAACTACAGGCCCATCATCGTGACATCAGCTATGTATAGGCTGTTTTGCCACGTTATCAAGGCGAGACTACAGCGATGGGCGGAGGAACATGTCCTAGGAGAGCTGCAAAATGGGTTCAGGCCTGGCCGTTGCCTGGAAGACAACCTATTTGTTGTCACCCAGGTGATGGAAATTGCAGTAAAGGAAGAGCGCCCCCTCCTGTTTGCTTTCCTCGACATATCTCAGGCTTACGACAGCATTGAGCAGGACAGGCTATGGAAAATCTTGCAGGCGCTTGATATGCCAGAGGAGTAGCGCAACCTACTGCAGCGCCTTTATGCAGACGCCGAGGCAGTGGTTCAGTGGGGCAACTTGATCACTCCCCGGATTCAGGTGTCTAGGGGACTCAGGCAGGGCTGTCCGATGTCACCACTGCTCTTTATGCTGTACGTGGCCGGAATGGAGAGGGAGCTTTCAGAGTCTGGACTGGGGTTCAATTTGAACTACCTAGAGGAGGGTTTTCAGAGGGTACGAAGGCTACCTGCCCTCTTCTACGCAGATGACATAGTCCTGCTGGCGGACAATGCGGCCGAGATGCAGGCTCTGCTTGACATCTGTGCGAGGGAGGGTACGGATCTTGGGCTGAACTTCAGTGCAAGAAAGTCTGCGGCCATGCGGTTCACACCACGGGAGGCAGTGCGGGACCCGACCCTCCTGCTGCAGGGCAAGGAAACTGAGTGGGCGGACAGTTACAAGTACCTTGGGGTAACGGTGACGGCAACGATGAACTATATATGCGGGTATGAGAAGGAGTTGCGTGCCAAGGCTTTAAAGCGCCGGGCCTTCCTGGGCTCACGAGCTCTGTGGGCCTTCAGCAGGTACGAGGTCACCAGGGAACTGTGGAAGGGTGTTGCGGTCCCTGCTCTGACTTTCGGTAACGCTGTGGTGTGCCTCTCATCCGCGACTAGGCAGGCGCTCGAGGTTCGCCAAAGGGAAGCGGGTCGCACAGCCTTGGGGGTGCACGCCTTCACTCCTAATGAGGCAGTACAGGGCGACCTTGGGTGGTCGTCTTTCGAGGCGAGGGAGGCAGTCGCCAAACTCTCTTACGAGAGGCGCCTCAGCGGCCTGCCAGATGGCCGTTAGGCCCGGGAGGTGTACAAGTACGTACACCTCCGGTCGGTGCGGACGAAATGGGTCGCCCGAACCCGCTCGCTATCGGAGCGATACAGGGTGGAGGCTATCCGGCTGACGGCCCCCCTCCAGCGCGACACAAGGAAAAAGGTGCGGGAATCAGTTAGCGCGGTCGAGACTGAGAGATGGAGGGAGTCGGGACGAGCGAAGAGGGCCTTGGCCTTGTATTGGGAGGCAAAGACGGATATTGCCAAGGAGGCGTTGTATGACAACTCCAGGGGCAGCGGGCTACTGTGCGAGGCGCGAAGTGGTGTACTTAGGACACGCTCGCTGCGCGCCAGGTACACTGCCGAGCTTGACACGATGTGCCCCTTGTGCCAGGGCGCAGAAGAGACAATCCGGCACATTGTGCTGGAGTGTACTGGCCTGCGCCCTGCGATAATGATGCTCAGGACTCTGGCACCTCGGCACAAGGCGCGACGGGCGAAACAAACGACAACAGCGCTTTGGCAAGGGCTCTAGGTTTTCGCGGGTCCGGCGAGACGCCAAGCTGGGAAGCGGTGGAGGCTACGAAGCGGCGGCTCGAATGCTGGTGGAGAAAACAGGTCGAGCAAACGCGCGCGCCGCGGCGGTAGCGGCGGCTATGATGCGCCGAGGGCGCATTGCATGTTACCAACCTTTTTCTCTTCTTTTCTTCTTCTCCCCTTTCTCCTCCCACCTTTAAATTTTCTTCGCTTTGTCTTTTTCTCCCTTGCCCGATCCGGCATAGACCGTTGATCTCCCGCTCCAAAGGGAAGAGGCAGCAGACATCATCATCATCATCAGCAGCAGCATCTTGAGATGCAAATGTCGTCGCTCGTTTTTGCGCAGTAGGTTTGTGCCTGTCGTCCGTAGATATTTCCTCGCATAACCGTTGTTTTCTAGGAGTGCTCTTTCTTGGGCTAGTTGGAAATTCATACTTGGAAGGGTAGCGCTAGCAGACGGAAGCGCTAGTAGCGCTTCCGTCTGTGTGTCCGTGTGTCTTCCTCTAGTCCGTGTCTACTAGCGCTACCCTTCCAACGTTGTTTTCTAGTCGTGGTACTTGGCAGAAGGTAATATAGCCCATCGCAGCCATCGGGAACAGTTTCACTGACTGTGTTTTGCCAGCGCACGGCCGGCGTGCTGTCGCCCTTCAGGACGATGAGTCCGCCACGCTACGCGAAGAAACGCTGCGCTGTCTACGGATGCAAGAGCAACACGTGTGCAAGGTTTGTGTGTGTGATGTGGATTGTGTGGCCCGTGACGGGGCGAACAGGGAACGACAGTTCTGCTCTGGGAAACGCCTTGGAGGGGAAGACGACGAAAAGGAAGCGCGAGCGGGGCGTGCGGCTCGAGGAGTTGGAGCGCGACACGGTTGGAACGGCAGCCGCTGGTCGGCGGTTCGGGTCGCGACATCGCTTAACCAGGCGTCCGGCAGCCATGTGGACCTGGTGAGCCTGATTCCCGCTCTGTGCCCGGTGCTGACACAGAGACCGGCAGCCTAGTCTGTTCCTGGCCTGAGGTCCTGCGGCCCGAGTGGTGTCACGAGGTGGCCGCGGCTCATGTTGGCGACGGGCAGCTAACCTGCGCTGCAGTGGCCTGGTGATCACCGGCCTGCAGTGCCATCATCACCACCACTACCACCTCGCCACGGTCAAGGCAGCGTGACTGTTGACTGCCCAAGGAGTACCGGTGACGACCGACCTCGCCGCAGCGGCAACAGTTCATAACGGCGAGTAGGACAGTTTGTGTGCGAGGCGCGTAGGACGCTTAGGATGTAAATAAGGAATGCTGTAGTGTGTTGTGTGTGAATCGTCAGAGTTATCGGTTGTGTTAAAGTCTGTGTTGTGTGTACAGAATCACCTGACTGCCGGTTGAATTATTTCGGATCCTGGGCCCACATTGCACCATCACAGTGTGCTCGTTGAATTGTTATGCTACTTCTGATTTCTGTGTTAATATTTTGGGGTAATATCCTGTTCAACCGCAATATTTCGCCAATAAAATACACCTTATTTATCAAATCTTTTTCGTCTTCCCATTATCTTGCAGGCTTCCATTATGGAGCCGTCATAGTGATAAGAAAAAGAACATGCAGCTATAAAAAAAGTAAGAAGCTGCGCCCTGTCAAAAAATTTCATAATTTCGCGCCCATCGCGTTAAAACGTGACGTCATTTCCGCTTCCGGTTGTGACGTCATCTTTTTCTTTTTTTAATTTTGTTTGTCCCCTCCTCACATAGATGGCGACTGTTGCAACAACTAGCCACCGGCTTGACACGTGGGCTTCTACGGAAGTTACGCTACCAGTTTCTCTTCAACTCAGTCTGGCCACTATGGGCCTTCCAGTACTAGAATGTTCTTACAGTTCGTCGCGACGACACGATCTTCCCGTCGCGTCAATCTCTCGTCGATACCGTCGCCGACGTCCTCAGTAGGCCCCCAAGTTCATCGTCGGTTGCCTTCGTCCAGCCTGCCGCTTGTTCTCGTCGCGTGTGTCCCCAGCAGTACTCTCCATCCTCGGTCAGTCGAGGTTAGGCCTAACTAGGCCTTGGCCCCTTGCTTCAGGACTCCAGTGGTGATGGGCGCCTCCTTGGCTGAACTGTGGTCTGCAGCCGTCCTGCCGACAAGGGCTGCTGGCGATCCCGGAACTGCCGTATTGAGGGGCGACGGGTCCGGGCAGCCTCGCTTGGAGCCTTCCAAGGTCGACGGCCACTCCCCGGGCCGCCACCTCCAGAACTGAGTACCAGCCGCTTTCGCCGCGGGTGCGACGCTTGCCTCTTCCTCGATCTTCTCCGTCCGGCGCCCCACAGCACAGTCCCCTGATCATCCTTCGTCGTTCACCATCACGGCTCGGGTCGGGTCGCATGCCAGGAGCCCCTATCTGGCCAATCCTCTGCGTCGACGTGGCTGGTGCCCGTGCCATCGGGTGACTTTCTACTTCTCGCGCACTGTCGCCGCGCTTCCACGTTCGGCACGCGCCTCGTGTCCCTGCTTTACTCATCACATTGGGCATTTTAGAGTTTTTTCTTCAAAAGAAACGGCTTGTTTCCGTCATCCATATGACGCAGCCTCGCAGCTTCTGCTTTCCTCCTGGCCTCTTTTTTGCTTAGCTCCATATTAGGCCTAACCCTAACTTGTGCCCCAAGAAATCCATAGTGTTGTATCCTAATTCAAATTTGGTAGGTTTAACTGTCAACCCAGCGTCCTTTACCCTAAACAGCTGCTCTAAGGCCTGTAGACGCTGTTCCCATGTGTCCGTCGCAGCCAGGATATCAATATAATATAATGCTCTACATGGGGCACATCCTGCAAAACCTGCCTCATCAACCTTGTAAATACTGCCGCTGCTGTTTTCAACCCAAAAGGCATGTATTTGAATTGGAATAACCCCTTTGAACACGCAAAGGCTGTCTTTTCTTTCGACGCTTCCTCCATCGGTATCTGCCAATACCCCTTTGAAAGGTCTAGCTTCGAGAAATATCTTTTATTTGCCACTTTAGCCACCACCACATCAATCCTTGGAATAGGTTCCGCATCCGTCTTCAGGATGGTATTTAGTCGCCTGAAATCGACACACACCCGGTTTGAACCATCTGGTTTTTTAACTACTACCAGGGGTGCGTTATAGGCGGAGTTGGCCCTTTCAATTATACCTTGCTTTAGCATCTCATCCACTTCCTTTTAGATGGCTTCCTGCATAGCTATGGGTAAAGGGTCCTGCTTGGCAGAAACACGGGTGTTTCTGTGGAGCCCTGGAGCTCGCATTTCACTCCGTACGCCCACGTAAATCTGAAAAAATATCACTAAATTTACCGGCAATAGAGTCTTTTAGCAAGTTACGGAAATACGGTACGCAAATACGGTAAGGCAGTACAGTAGCGTTCTTCCTTTCCCGCTGGTTGGGCTTTGGCCGCTCAACGACCGGGAAATGAGGAGCGGTACCGTACTGCCTTACCGTATTTGCGTACCGTATTTCCGTAACTTGCTAAAATACTTATATCTCAACTCTGTGGCCTGCGAGCTCTCCAGGGAAGGATTTATAGCCAGTTTGTCTACCCCCATAGTCTTCTTCCTATTATATGTAGGTACCTCTTCCTAGTTTTCCTCTACGATCACCATACATACGATAGCTATCTCTTTTTCCTTTCTGCCCTCTATTCTTTCTTCATACCTTTTTAGCATGTTGATGTGGAACACCTTGTTTTGATCATGTACTGAAATTTCGTAGTCCATTTCACTCTTCTTTTGAGTGACTGTAAATGGCCCTTTCCACTGCATTAACATTTTGTTGTTTTCCGTGGGCAGCAGTACCAAAACTTTATCTCCTACCTTTAGTGCCCTCCGCACTGTTTTATGATCATAGTAGGCCTTTTGTTTTTGCTTTGCGCGTTCTAGTTTTTGATGAGCTATATTGCAGGTTTCCTCTAGCCGGTTCCTTAGATCTAGCAGGTATATGTATGTGCTCTTTCCCTCCATTGCCAACTCTTCCCTGGACCACAACTCTTTAAAATTGTTATTGGGCCTCTGAGATTCTGTATGGAAGAACGGTCAAAGGGCGAGAATCCTAGACTGGCCTGCGGTACCTCCCGATATGCAAACAACAGTGCCGGCAGGTATCTATCCCAATCCTTAGGCCTTTCCTTACACAGCGCTCTTTACCTTTGTTGTCTCACCCCTTCCTAATCGTTCTATGCGCTGTTAACATTTTGAAATGCTTACACATCCTTTTCAACATAGTTTTCAGCGTTCCATTGAACCGCTCCACCAACACGTTGGCCATCGGGTGATATGGTGTAGTTAATTTCTGGTCGATGGACATCAATCTGTGTACTTCCCTCATAATTTCTGAGGTAAAATTCGATCCTCTATCGCTGAGTACCTCCTTTGGCATGCCGTATCTCGAGAACATGTCCAACAGAGCCTCGGCTACCTGATCAGCGACCGCATCAGGATACCTGGTAGCCACATCTACCAGGGTCAGAACATATCGATTTCCTATACTCAGGGTTCGTACAGGTTTCAAAGGAGAAAATTCAAGGATATTCAAGGACTTTCAAGGTCCTATAGGAGGATTTTCAAGGCCCTCTTCGAGAGGTAATTTTTTTTCCCATGTCGAAGATTTTGAAACAGTGCTCTCAAAAGGTGTGACATTCATTGCACAAAGAAAAATATACGTCACAATACAAATCTGCTTGTATTGCACACAATAAAAAATAAATAAAGATATTGTTACATGCCATAAGGAACAAGAACGCTTCAACAAGACGATGAAGACGAAGAATGAAATAGCGCTCGTGCTGTTGCTGTTCCTCCATCTTGGCAGCAGCTGCTTCTATCTCCGTCTGTATATTTTGTAAATACATTTTAAATGCGAAGCATTTCTTAGCGAACCTTTGGCACTCTGAGCGTTTCTATACGTATCTATCTATCTATTTATCTAGCCGCCTACGTCTGCGTGCTCTCACGGTCGCCTCCTTAAGACCAAAATTTGGCACGGGAGGGTAAGAGCATTTGACCAATATGATTGTCCGGTCATGACATGAATAACGTGAAAATCCTGTCGCGTACGTCGTCAAACCCTTTCCACTAGGCACGTGTGGCACATACCCGTTTGCCACGGGCCACGGTGTACGGGTATGCGCCACAGGTGATTGACAGTTTATATCCACCCAGGAGCGGCGAGAACAGACATTGGTAACTTAAATGCTAGAGCGTTGAGGAAAACCAGCTTCGGTAGCGTTGACTCGGCGAATGGAAAAAAATGAAAATTAGGATCCCAGCAAGAATCGAATCCAAGCATTCTGCTTGGCAATCAGGTATTCTACCATTGAGCCACGCCAGGTCTGTAAACTGGTTCGGAAAAACAGCCTACGCAGCCGTAATATCGGTGCAACGTCAATTGTGGTTGTGGTGCTTGCTATCTAATTTTACAAGAAAGCAATAAACACTACATGATACTCCTACGATATGTACTCCTACGATACAGGCGTCACATCAGATTAACGTCTGTGGTTCTAGTGTTGGGTCCGCTTTTATAGCAGTCTAATAAACATTACGTTTTTCTTCCTATGATTCAGCAAGCTATATTGAAGCATTATTCGACCCCGGA
This sequence comes from Rhipicephalus sanguineus, assembly GCF_013339695.2. Classification (NCBI taxonomy): domain Eukaryota; kingdom Metazoa; phylum Arthropoda; class Arachnida; order Ixodida; family Ixodidae; genus Rhipicephalus; species Rhipicephalus sanguineus. The sequence goes on along the minus strand of NC_051181.1, from coordinate 39,738,864 downwards.
GGAATACATTACCGAAAGTTACATATGATATCCTCATCACCGCACCGTAAAGTGCACTTCGTCCGCCAGAACGACGCAGTGTCCTCTTCATTTCTTACAAGGCTGGGCGATGGCCTCATGCTGACCAAGGATGATGCCAGATTGATTGACAGCCGCTTTGAACTAGACTACGTAGGCCACACACGCCCAGGTAGTTTACCAATACGACAAGCACCATGCACCTATGTTGGTCTACGTAGCACTATCCAGGCCTACCAGCCTCGATGGCTTATATACCTCACCAACTCGAAGGGCGGCTTCAGGTTCCGACATGTCACCGGCTCTATCGACACACAATTTGTCGACGAAATGACCGAGGCATCCAAGAATTCCAAAAGCTACACTATACCCCAAATCTCACTACACATGGACCCCTCGTCACCACCATCACGACCGGATCCTATAACAAGTCATGACCAGCTGCTGGTGCTCACTGATCACGGTGATGATGCCCTTGTTCAAGAACTGTCAAGAACGTCTTCCACACATGCACACGGGTTCGTGAAACGTGTGTGCGTTCTCGGGACACGTATAAGCACTACATATCAGCTTACCGCTTCTGGTGTTGGTAATACCCACGTTGCCATTGGCAGCGTTACCCAACCGTAAACAACTGGTTATACAGTTGAAACCCGCAATAACGAAATCGGCGGGGCAAGCTCAAAATCTTGCTCTTGCGGGAATTTCGTTGGTGCGAGAATGCGGCAGAAAAGACGTGGAATTTACGAAAAACACATTTTATTTCCAAAAGTCAGTAAGTTTGCTTTGGCGGGCCTTACCATGCAGCGATGTCATGGCTCTCGATTGGGAATCTGTTTTGCCACGGCACAAAGTTCGCCCCATGCATTGGTCAGTGACGGCGGCATTGCGTTGTCACCAGTACCGTCGTCAAGTGCGCCTACAGGTGAACCTTCTTCCGGCTCCGCTGGATCAGCGCGGATCAGCGCCTAATCGTGGACAGCGAGCTGCACGCAACGCCGAATTCTTCGGCGATGTCCTTTTTTTTCCTGCCCTGTTCCACCTCACTGATGATTGCAGCCTTAATTTCCAGTGTGATTAACTTCCGTTTTTTTGTTGGAGGCGGCATCTTCGCAGGTAGCGAAATCGGACGAAGCAATCGCAACACACAGTTCACGTTACACCAAGCGACCAACCAAACGCTCCAAAAATGGCTCCACACACGCGACCATGTGCGCGCAAAGCCGACAAAGCCAAGCACAGAGCCAAGCCAACGAACGAAACTCCATGAAGAATGTGGATTTGGCTACCTAGTCCGCCATAACGAACAGGTGTTTCGGCAAACCATCATCATCATCATTGTCGCCAGCTTTATCTTTTTTTTGTAAGCAATGATGGCGGCTGCTTCTGAAGTGCGCTGTAGCGATACTTTTGCACAATTTAAGTGTATCACGAATGCATTTCAGCAGTTTTCGAATGTAGTTAATGTTGCGAGAGAAGATTATTTGCGCACTCGTGTTTCAAAAATTTCGTTAATGAGGGACTGCGGTATGAATATCTTTCGTAGTCGCGAGTTACGAAGTGCATTGACTCCTATGGGCGTTCGCTGGTGCCCCGAAAATATTTCGTTGCGGTGAGAATTTCGTTCCCTCGGGATTTCGTTATCGCGGGTTTCGACTGTATAACACATATGCGGCTCTTCAACATATATGTGTGTGTATAAAATTTATACAAATCTTTAGCGTCATTTTGTAACGTGTCGCTCAGTAAAAAAAAAATACGCCACAGTCACCTTCCTGCCGCATGCTTCGCATAACATCGACTCCCACGGTACGTGGGATCTGCCGAGTTTTTCTTCTTTTTCTACTCTCACCCGTGACATTTGGTGGAAGTGCTGGGTGACAACCGCATACAACGGAACTCCTCAATGGCCGCCGCTTGGCCTGTCCCGCAATGGCAGAAGAGGGTTCGGCTCCCGCTGAAGCGACCGCAACAACAACCGTTGTCCTGCCTCAGGTAAAAGGTTTGGTTTGGTTTGGTTGGTTTTAATGGTGCATAAGCAACTTAGGCTATCATGCACCAAACGCATGGTACTGTTCTCGTAGAATGTTGGAAAAGCTCGCCGAGTCCTTGTCTAGGCAAGGGCCCCGAGGATACCAACAGATTAAAAGGACCTCGATGTTCTTCTCAATAGTGAGAAGCTTAACGAGGTGTCACTATATTTAGACGGCGCAGGGTATGAATTTATAGTCTGTTTAAAATGCCTGCTTCTCTGAGGAAGCTAAAAACATGCGAGTTATCGACTAACGCGTCTTCGCTTAAGAGCAGTGCAGGGTGAAGGGGCACATGTTCACTATAAAATACGGCAAAATGTTTTTTTCTTAGTTCTTCCAATTTTGTACATGACAGTAAAATGTGATTCACCGAGAGCTCACATCTGCATCTGTCACACAGAGGTTTGTCTTCTTTTGCTAGTAAAAAATTGTGTGTGAGATGTGTGTGGCCGATGCGTGAGCGACATAATATAACTTCTGTGAAACGTTCTTGGTGTGAGCTTGACTTCCATTCTTCTATGGTGGGCTTTACAAGGTGGAGCTTATTATTTACTTCTAACTGCCATCTAGACTGCCATTTATTTCTGAGTTTGTGGCGCACTGATTTTATGACGTCTTGGTAGGGGATGCTGACATTCTTGATTTCTTTATGCCTTGCTTGTGCTGCACATTCATCTGCCTTCTCATTTCCACAGATTCCGACGTGGCTCGGCACCCAGCAAAGCTTTATGTTACGTCCTTGTCTTATACCTGTTATTATGTTGTGTAGGATTTCGCCTATTATTGGTACACACGCGTTTCTGGGATGAAGTGCTGTTAGTGCACTCAATGAGTCTGTGTAAATTATACTGTTCTCGACATTTTCATTTGTTATTTTTTTTAGAGCGACTGAGATTGCATAGCTTTCTGCGGTGAAGACGGATAGGCATTGGGGCAGCCGAATTGTTTTTTCCCATTGATTGTGTACTACGGCACTTCGAACGTACCCTGTTGATTTGGAACCGTCGATGTAAAATGCTGTGTATTTTGCATATTTTGCTTGAAGTGCTAAGAATTCCTGTAATATATGCTCGCGGGGTGTTTGCTTTTTTTGAAATTGTGTCAGCGTGAAGTCACATACAGAGGGTAGACAGTACCAAGGTGGGAGCGCATTGGGTCTCTCTGCGATCTTAGGCAATGTGTCCTGTATATTTAACTCTCGGCACATCTCTTCAAAGCGAAGGATGAGTGTCCTTACTGTCCGGGGCTTGTTGATAAATAGTGTTCTAGATGGGCAGTGATTTACTATAGGGTGACAGAGGTGGTTCGGCATTGAACGGATCTTTAGAACATATGAGTATGTGAGCATTGTTCTGTCTGTCAATGGTGGCTCATTGGCTTCTACATAGAGACTGTTTATGGGTGAAGTTCTATATGCACCAGTTGAGAGGCGGAGGCCGAGATTGTGTACCGGATCCAGTCGTTTCAGATATGATTGTCTCGCTGACCCATATACTATGCTGCCGTAATCTAAGCAGGATCGTACCACTGATCGGTAAATTTGTAGTAGGCTTGTCCTATCTGAACCCCAGTGTTTGCGGGACAGCACTTTTAGTATGTTGAGAGACTGGGATGTTTTTTCTTCAGCGCATTTATGTGTGGAAGAAATGTCAACTTCTTGTCAAAAATTAAACCTAGGAATTTGTGTTCTTTCTTCACTGGTAATTCAGTTTGGTTTAGGTGTAAGGTAGGGTCTGTCTGTATGCCTCGTGTAAGAGAGAAAAAAATGGCCAGTGTTTTTTGCGCAGAAAAGCGGAAACCATTTCTGTCTGCCCATGTTGTCAGTTTGTTAATTGTTAACTGTACCTGTCTTTCGCATGTTGATGTGTTGCAAGATGTGCTAGCTATCTGGAGATCGTCTACGTAGAGTGAATACATGATTGACTTCGGTATTACTTTGCTGATCGAGTTCATTTTCACGACAAATAGTGTTGTGCTTAGAATGCATCCTTGCGGCACTCCATTTTCCTGCGTGAAATTTTTCGATAATGTCGAGCCTAGACGCACATGGAATGAACGGTTAGCGAGAAAGTCTTTCAGGCAGTTCAACATCCTGCCACGGATTCCTAGCTCAGCCAGGTCCTGGAGGATTCCGAACCTCCAGGTGGTGTCGTACGCCCTTTCTAAATCAAAAAAGACGGCCAGACAGTTTTGTTTGTGTACAAACGCTTCACGGACAGTATTTTCGAGGCGTACTAGGTGGTCGATTGTGCAGCATGCTTTTTTAAAACCGCACTGATGAATGTCGAGAAGTTTGCAGGATTCTAACACGAATGACAGCCTAATATTAAGAACACTTTCAAAGGACTTTGCTAAACAGCTGGTGAGAGCTATAGGTCTGTAGCTACTAGGATCTGTTGGTGGCTTTCCCGGTTTCAGAAAAGGAACGATAATGGCCTTCTTCCAGGCTTCAGGTAATTTTCCAGATATCCATACTTTGTTAAAGAAAGCCAAAAGTGTTCTTGTGGCAGGTTCGGAGAGATGGGCTAGCATTTGATAGTGTATGTCATCAGGTCCGGGTGCAGTCTGCTTACCTACAGCCAATACAGAGTGGATTTCTTGAAAAGTAATTAAGCAGTTGTAGGGTTCGTTTGTATTGCCGCTTGTTGGAAGCCTTTGTTTTTCGGCTGTATGTTTGTGTTTCAGAAATGATTGTGTGTAATGTGACGAACTGGAAACAGCACAGAAAAATTCACCTAGAATATTTGCCTGTTCTTCGATACTTGTCTGTACGCCAGGGGTTGTGAGTAAGGGTACAGTGAACGGAGAGAAACTGCCGTCTATCTTTCGGATCCGTTCCCACATTTCTTTTGATGTAGTGGTGCTATTTATAGAAGAGACGTACTTTTGCCACGAAGATTTTCAGCGCATCGGCGGATGTATCTGGCTTTCGCTCTGGCCTTTTTAAAATTTACAAAGTTTTCCGCCGTCGCGTACCTGCGGAAGGTTCCCCAGGCTTTGTTTTGCTTCTTTTTTGCTTCTCTACATTCGTATGTGTACCATGTTTTGTGTTTTTGCTTTACCAGTCCAGAGGTCTGAGGGATGGATAGGCGCGCAGCTGTAATGATACAGTTTGTGATACACTCGTTTAGTTCATCTATGTTGAGGTTTTCTGACGCTATAATTTCTAGGCTAGCCTTTTCTTGGAAGAGGGCCCAGTCGGCTAAATGTAGCTTCCAACGTCGTGGTTTTCGTTGGATGACTTCAGGTGAGGTTGTTAGGCTGATTACTATGGGTAGATGATCGCTTCCGTATGGGTCGTTTAGGATATCCCATTTGAAATCCATGAAAACGGACGGTGAACAGAAAGATAAGTCTATGCAGCTCATTTTTCTTGAGCTAGGAGAACAGTATGTTGGTTTCCCTGTGTTCAGTAGACAAAGGTTATTGCTTAATATAAAATCCTCAATTATTTGGCCTCTACTGTTAGTTCTTTCACTACCCCAAAAGTTGGAGTGCGCATTAAAATCTCCGACTACCAGGAATGGCTCTGGCAGCTGCTCTATAAGCTGTTCTAAATCAGAGATAATTACTTTAAGGTGCGGCTCCAAATATACGCTGCACACTGTAATAGTTTTAAATGCGTGTATGATGGCCGCGACGGCTTCTATTCTGGTTTTAAGTTTGTGTTCCCGCGCTGGAACTCCACTCTTAACTATAATAGCAACACCCCCTGAGAGCCTACTTGCCTGCTCTCGGTCGTGCCGGAATACTTTGTAGTTTTTTAAGATGTTTCGGTGTTTAGGACCTAAGTTTGTTTCTTGTAAACACAAGGCTACCGGTGAAAGAGTGGCTAGTATGTCCTTTACGTCGCTTAGGTTATGTAGGAGTCCCCTGCAGTTCCAGTGTATAAAAGCCATGTTGTATTATTTGGGTAGGGTGAGAACTTAGGTCTTCTTTTCAGGCCCAGTGATCCTGGGCTTGTCTTTTTTCCGATCCAAGGAGCCCCGCCGTCCTGACGTCGACGGCTCAGGACTACCTTGGTTCGTGTCCATCGCATCGCCTGACACGCTGGACGTCCGTGCTGAATGCACGGATTTGTTAGCATTTAGCCTCGCCGCGTGGAGAGAGGCCTTGAGGCTCGCTGACCCTGCGGTCCGCGTAGCCTGAGTTCGAGGTAGTGGTGCAGCGCGAGCTGCGTCCACTTTGGGCGCTGGATGTCCTGCCCCGGCGTCACTAGGTGTGCCCTGGGCAGGCGCTGTAGGCCGCTGCGTTGCCGCGCCCTGTTGCAGCACAACGGAGTAGCTTCTGTTTTCCATGAACGAAAGACGTTTTCGCGCTTCTCTGAAGCTGATGTTTTCTTTAACTTTGAGTGTGACGATGCTTTTTTCTTGTTTCCATGTTGGGCAAGCACGCGAGTATGCAGGATGACTGCCCTCGCAGTTTACGCAGTGGTGTGGTTCAACTTTGCAGTTTTCAGAACTGTGCTCGTGAGAAGCGCACTTGGCACATGTGCTTTGGCCCCTGCAGCTCTGTGAGCCGTGGCCGTATCGTTGACAGTTAAAGCAGCGTCGCGGATTAGGTATGTATGGACGTAGTTTGAGTTTGGTGTAACCAACCTCCACAGTGTCCGGCAGTATGCTCGATGCGAATGTGAGAACGAAGTGCTTTGTCTCGATTTCCTTGTTTTCTCGTTTGATTTTGATTCTGTACACATTCGTGACGTTTTGGTCCTTCAGTCCGCTTTGGAGTTCTTCTTCACTCATGTATTTTAGGTCATCATCAGAAATTACGCAACGGACGGTGTTTAGTGATCGGTGAGGGGTAATGGATACTTGAATGTCTTCGAAGGCTGTGCATTTTGAAAGGTTCTCGTACTGGTGTTGGTAGAGCACTTCTAAAAGAAGGTCCCCGTTAGCCAGCTTCTTTATCTTATATCCTTGGCCTAAGGTGTCTGTTAGGGTTCTGGAGACTTTGAAGGGAGAAACATGCCTTGCTGTTATTTCTGAGTGCTCGCTGTGAATCACGTGGAATCTAGGAAAGGTGCTTTTGCTGTTCGTAAAGAACTTGGCTGTTACATCGGTGCGCGTCCTTTTCTGAGGATGGCGATCAGGCGAAGAAAGCGAAGTGTCCATAAAATTTGTACGTGTTTCGGCCTCGGTACCAGCCGCCCACCACGGAGCCCAACGAGGGGACGGGACAGGAACTCGCGAGCAAGTCCTGCCCGCGCCAGCTGTATACCGCGACTATAACCAAATATGGCTTAACTCAGGGTGGTTAGCCACACAAGGTTAACCCTTGCCGCCGCGAAAATAGGAAATGAACTGAAGATACGAGAAGACAGGAAAGATTAAAAGTCAGAGAGAAAGACGAAGATGAGGGGAGGGAGAGACAGGAAAAGGCGACTGCCGGTTTCCCCTGGGTGGGTCAGCCCAGGGGTGCCGTCTACGTGAAGCCGGGGCCAAAGAGGTGTGTTGCCTCTGCCGGGGGGCCTTAAAGGTCCAATCACCCGGCGTTGGCTCAACCCCCAGGATCCCCTTTTCCCAGGACACGGCAATGCCACGCACGGCTAGGCGTGGGAGGGGGTCGAAACCCCCCCGTTAGCTCGGGTCCGTGGTGTCGCTACACACCAAACGCCTGCTTGCGCAGACGCCCCTGCGGGGGCCTCAGGTAAAAGATCCTGGCGCGTTCTGTGGCACCGACAATGTCGATATTGACGAATGGCTGCCGATGTACGAACGTACAAGCAAAAACTATCGCTGGGATGACACACTTAAGTTGGCGAACATCTTGTTCTACCTCAAAGGAACAGCGAAAGTATGGTTCGAGAACCATGAAGAAGAAATTGGAAGCTGGGACGTATGCAAGGAAAAGATGCGGGCCCTTTTCGGCAAGTCTGCAGGCAGAAAGGCAGCGGCCAAGAAGGAGTTGGCAACTCGCGCACAAACGTCGACCGAGTCGTACCTGACGTATATACAGGACGTTCTTGCCCTTTGCCGCAAAGCAGACAATGATATGGACGAAACCGAGAAAGTGGAGCACATATTCAAAGGCATTGCAGATTATGCGTTCAGTCTTCTCATCTGCAAGGACTGTGACACTGTGGATGCCATCGTCAATGTCAGCGTTTAGAGGCCGCCAAAAGTCGACGTATCGCCCACCATTTCGCTAGACTTCCGAACACCGCCGCAACGTGGTCGTGTGACGACGTACCAGTCGTCCAGGCGCCATTAACTGCAGAGCATGTGACGAAGATCATCCGCCGTGAACTTGAAGCTATGGCTCCTACCTCCCAGTGCTCCCGCGCCTGTGACTCTAGCTCCCAGATGGTACCACTTGTGCAGGCTCTCGTTCGTCAGGAGCTTTCCAGTGCTGGCCTGAATTCGGAATACACTCCAGTCCCTTCTCGACCGATGAACCGCCGTCGCCCCTCACGTCCATATGCCCAAGGTCAAAGCCGTCCAGTGCCCCCTCGTGATCCCGCCGAGTGGAGGACTCCTGATGACCGCCCTATTTGCTTCAACTGTCATCGTGTTGGTCACGTGGCCCGCCATTGCAACAACTCGTGGTATTGGCATCAAACATCCTATGGGTACAACCGTCGCCCAAACACTGACCACGGAAGCTTCCAACCTCACGGCGAACCACCTCAAGCCACCAGCGACGACGTCCCTGCCATGCCGTATCGTCCTCGCTCACCGTCCCCGCACGGCCGTCAGTCCCGTTCACCGCAGTCGCGTCGCCCATCGTCTCGCTCGCCCCAATCTCGCCGTCCAACGTCGCCGACTGACCATCTGCCTCGGGAAAACTAGCCGATGCAGCTCTCGGAGGTGACGCTGCATCGACCTTGTGCCCACCAAATCCTCTGACCACGCTTCCGACCAGACGTAACCTTATTGATGTTAAAGTGGACGACGCACTCGTTGTTGCTCTTGTCGATACAGGGGCTCATATATCGGTGATGAATGCGGAGCTTCGACGCCGCCTTAGGAAAGTTCTAACGCCCCCCACGATACCCCTCGTCCAAGTCGCCAATGGTGGGACCTTCCCCGTGCTTGGGATGTGCTCTGCGCGTATCAGTGTTGCTGACCGCTCCACAATTGTCCTGTTTGCCGTGCTTGAGAAATGCTCCCATGACCTTATCCTCGGAATGGACTTTGTGTCTGCCCACTCTGCCCTGATTGACTGTGGAACCGGCTTGCTTCAGCTTGACTTACCATGCCACTATGACGCTTCCCCGCCACCTCAACCGCGTTTGTGCTATGTAGATTGTTCGTCTGGCGCCTCAAGCCGTACGTATGTGCACTTACGGTCTTCGCCTCCGGTTCCGGACGGTGAGTACATGCTAACACCTATTGCCGACGTCCTGCTGTCCAGAAACGTTGCCGTTCCACACACACTTTTGACAGTTACGAATAACCGAGTGTCCCTCCCGGTACTGAACTTCAGCTGGTGCACGCAACTGATTCCGCACGGCATGACTCTGGCCAATGTCTCTTCTATCGAAACTGCTATTTCTGCGTTCGCTGCCGATGCTTCTTCCTCCTCTGCTCGGTCTTCTCCACGGAGCACAGCCGATGACAACATTGACAAGATGATTTCCCCTGACCTCCTTCCAGCACAGACAGCTAATATTCGGCGCGTGCTGAAATCTTACCGCGACATCCTCGATTTCGATGACCGCCCCTTGGGTCAGACAGCTCTTGTCACACACATCAACACTGGAGACGCCAGCCCAATCCGACGGCGTCCCTATCGCGTCTCCCATGATTAGCGCCAAGTTATACAGCGTGAAGTTGACAAAATGCTCACTAAAGACGTAATCGAACTATCGTGCAGTCCATGGGCGTCGCCGGTCGTGTTAGTAAAGAAAAAGGACGGCAGCTGGCGCTTCTGCGTAGACTATCGTCACTTAAAGTGACTCGCAAGGACGTCTACCCACTACCGCGGATTGACGACGCTCTCGACTGCCTACACGGGTCCGCTTACTTCTCATCTATCGACCTCAGATCGGGATACAGGCAGATTTCTGTCGATCCTCGCGACCGTGAAAAGACAGCGTTCGTTACACCGGACGGACTGTTCCAGCTTAAAGTTATGCCATTCGGTTTGTGTAACGCCCCAGCTACATTTGAAAGGATGATGGACTCCCTCCTTCGTGGATACAAATGGTCAACATGCCTTTGCTATCTGGATGACGTCATCGTATTCTCACCCACATTCGACAGCCACCTGAGCCGCCTGTCAGCTGTTCTCTAAGTTTTCAGAGCAGCAGGCCTTCAACTCAACCCTTCCAAATGCCGTTTCGGCCGTCGGGAAATCACTGTGCTAGGCCACCTTGTCAGCGCTCGTGGCGTGCAGCCTGATCCTGAGAAAGTTCGAGTCGTTAAAGATTTCCCGATACCACGGTCCGCGAAAGATGTCCGGAGCTTTGTCGGCCTGTGCTCCTACTTTCGTCGTTTTGTCAAGAATTTTGCCAACATCGCCCGTCCTCTCACGGAGCTCCTGAAAAAGGACGTGCCGTTTCACTGGGGTACCGACCAAGCAACTGCATTCGGCACACTTACTACGATTCTTACCTCACCACCCATCTTGGCTCATTTTGACCCGTCGGCCCCTACAGAAGTTCGCACCGATGCCTGCGGCCATGGCATAGGGGCTGTTCTCGCCCAGCGGCAACAAGGACAGGATCGCGTCATTGCCTACGCCAGTCGCCTCCTCTCCCCTTCAGAATGCAAGTTTTCTATCACTGAGCGTGAGTGCCTCGCACTAGTTTGAGCCGTCGGAAAATTTCGACCATACTTGTTCGGTCGCACCTTTTCCGTAATTACCGACAACCACGCGCTGTGCTGCTTGTCGTCCCTCAAAGATCCCACTGGACGACTTGGACGCTGGGCTTTAAAACTTCAAGATATTACAGCTTCAACGTAACATACAAGTCTGGCCGAATGCACCAGGATGCCGACTGTCTATCCCGTCATCCAGTGGATCCTCCTGAGGCGTCAGCGCACGATTCCGATGCCTGTGTCTTAGCCATATCCGATTTCGCCGACATACGCAACCAGCAATTGCGTGATGACTACCTGCGGCCTATCATCTACCGTCTACGTCTTAATCCCGCGGACCCGTCACTTCATTTGTTTGTGCTACGCGATGGCATTCTTTACCGACGCAACACCAGTTCCGAGGGCCTCGAGCTTCTACTCGTAGTTCCGGCGGCACTCCGTTCCACTGTGCTTGAACGGCTTCATGACGCCCCCACGGCTGGCCATCTCGGAGCAACCCGCACATATGATCGCGTACGGCGTCGATTTTTCTGGCCCGGCCTTTACCGTTCGGTGCGGCGATATGTTGCTGCTTATCATTCCTGCCAGCGCTACAAGCATTCTTCCTTGTCCCCAGCTGGTCCTCTTCAACCTATCGACATTCCAAATGTCCCCTTCTATCGCGTCGGCCTGGACCTCATGGGACCATTTCCAACGTCTCTAAGTGGTAACAAGTGGATTGCCGTAGCAACTGACTACGCGACACGATACGTAACCACGCGGGCACTACCTACAAGCTGTGCCACCGACGTCGCAGACTTTTTGTTTTACGACGTCATACTCCACCACGGCGCTCCGCGACAGCTACTGACCGACCGCGGTCGCTCATTTCTTTCGAAGGTCGTCGAGGACATTCTCCGTTCGTGTTCCACACGTCACAAGCTCACCACTGCCTACCGCCCGCAAACAAATGGACTTACGGAGCGCCTCAATTGCACCTTGACCACCATGCTATCCATGTACGTCTCCGCAGATCATCGTGATTGGGATAGCACTTTGCCTTACGTGACATTCGCGTAGAATTCGTCCCGCCACGACACCGCTGGCTTCTCCCCTGTCTATCTGTTGTTTGGCCGCCATCCCACGTTACCCTTTGACACTCTTCTACCTTCCGCTACGTCCACTCTCACCGAGTACGCCCGTGATGTAACTGCTCGCGCTCAAGTGGCTCGACAGATCGCACGGGATCGTCTTTCTGCCTCCCAGTTGTCTCAGAAAACCCGCTACGATAGCCATCATAGTGTGGTTACCTATTCCCCAGGCTCCTTGGTCCTCCTTTGGACACCTTGCCGCCACGTTGGCCTATCATCGAAGCTTCTCTCTCGTTACTCCGGGCTTACAAGGTCTTACGCCAGCTCACTGAGGTCACGTACGAGATCGCTCCTCTGGACAGTAGTTCGTCATCTTCGGTACCCGTTACTGATATCGTGCACGTCGCCCGCCTCAAGCCCTACTTCCCTGCACATGATCCTGCTGTTCCTTAAGCGCCGAGACGGCGCTACCAACGACGGGGGTTATATGTTACATGCCATCAGGAACAAGAACGCTTCAACAAGACGATGAAGACGAAGAATGAAATAGCGCTCGTGCTGTTGCTGTTCCTCCATCTTGGCAGCAGCTGCTTCTATCTCCGTCTGTATATTTTGTAAATACATTTCTTCTTTTTATACTCTCACCCGTGACAATATGTTTACCAAATATCACAACATAAATTGCTTCAAATGCACAAAAATCTTCAGGAAGCAGCTCCTTATAGCTGCCCACTTATACATATCACAATGGAATTCTGCTTGTATTGCACGCAATAGAAATAAATAGATAGCTTTATCAAGTATCACAATGCAAATTGCTTCAAATGCACAAAGCACCTAGCGGCTGCCCACTTCAGGCGAGCTCCAGAAGCTTTTGCTGAATTTGGACGTTGAGTGAGTGTAGCTCACCAGTCTTCTCCTTTGCCGTCTTCCTCAAGCTATTTGACTTCACAATGTATGCCACATCGTTTGCTGCCTCTGCTTTTTCTGCATAGGCATCTGCAGAAGCCATGATGTCATGAATTGTCAATTCTAGCTTTTTTTTTTCTTTTTTTTCATTCCATCGAGCTCTTCCTCTATGCAGTGTTTTTTCCTCTGCTTTGAAGCTTCAAGGTTTTGCTTCTTCTCGGCTTCTAAGTATGCTCCATACTTATGTCTAGCAGCTGACACTGCCATCCTCAGTTCCCTGGTGATTGGAACCTGCAGACCACCACCTGCCTTCTCAACCGCATCACACACAACCCGCTGTGAAACATAGGAAAGGTCTTGAGATTCTGCACGCACACCCGTCGGTTCACACTGAATCCACGTTCAACTGTTGCCTGGCCGTGACTGAGGACAAGCAGAAGCCTTACGATGCTCCATAACTCGGAGTAGCTTGAACTAAATTTCAAGAGGTCAGGGTAGAACTCATCCAGCCTATCAACACTCTTGTCATATTGTCTAAGCTTATGTTTCTGCTCGTGCAGAAGCTCCGTGTATTCGGCCAGCACAGTGTCTCGAAAGTGTTCAGCTATTCTACCCGCAGCGATGAGGGTATCCAACACTTTTCTAAAACCTGTAAGGCATTCGTCGGGCTTTGAACACATCTGTCGCGGGTCCAGTGAAGAAAGGCCCCTAACAAATACAAACTTCAAGGGGCTTCGCTCTAGGACTTTCTCTCTGGCACTGATCAAAAACTGTTTACATTCCATCCGGAACTGAAACACATCCCTTGAGCTTACCAGAGAATTCTTGATAATTTGCTCGGCTTTGTAGCCTATATCCACCTTTGCAAGTGGAATATGATTCTCAACATTATCAACATCGACCTTCAGCAGGCCAACGATTCAGCAGGCCAACGATTCCGAACATTTCAAAAACTTCATCAGCAGCTTCCTGAGAACAGTTTCTAAATCCCTTGCAAGAAAAAAAAAGCCATTGGCTTGTCTGTTTGGTACTCTACCGGAAAAGGCTTGAGTGCCATTGCCACACACAACGCAAAATTCAACTTTGAGTTCAGCTATGATGCTTTGCTGCCAGCAAACAAGTTGTTAAATTAGGCACACTTCGGCAGATTAACTTCTTTCTTTCTAGCAGCCTCAATGTACTTTTTGATGTCAGACCACACCACCAATGCTCTCTCAATGACAGGGACATTCTCCAACCACCTGTGGGCAACAAACTTGAGAGGAAAAGTGCATTGGCCTGTAACTGACCAAAAGTCCTCTCTCTGTGCTGGGGCATCTTCAAAAAGTGTGCTCAGACTAGACAGCAGGCAATCAAGTCCCCATTTAGTAGCTGAAACTCCTGCTCTATACGCGTTGTGCACTGTGTGAAGTCCACAAGTGCCTAAGTCCACACACTGAACTTGGTAATGTTCTTGCAAGTGCTCTTGGAGGCCCTTAAAGAACTTCAGATTGACATTGGGACCGTCCAATGCTCAAGCGAGCTTAGCAACTTTTCCTCAATGTCATTCGCTGTAGAATGTCCCAGAAAAACGGAGGTGTAATATCTTGTCACCTTCTGGGCGGAGTCCCAACACCTCACGTGCACATCCATTTGCTTACTGTGCAGACAGTAATTTGCCGACTCGTCGAAAAGTACGACGAAGAATTCACGCTGTTCTATCTCTCGCTGCAAGGCCGAAAGAAAGAAAGGCCTGAGTCCATGACATGTCACATATGCGCATTTC